>NC_058167.1:7000737-7014920 GCF_020080835.1 Cotesia glomerata
TACATGCATACTTACATACATACATACAGACAAACGGACACCATCTCGGAAACAATCGGGGAAGCTTCCTAGGACCTCAAAACGTCAACATCCGTTGAAAACTTGATTTTCGAAAAACGGGGTAAAACCAATAACTTCCCAACTTTTGAAAATTTTCAATTTTCTTAGCGGGAAGTTAAAAATTTAGGCAATTTTCGCGATTAAATTTTTAAGCACTTTGTAAGCTTAACGTTGTAAAATTAATAATAATAATCACAGTAATATTTACCATGACATAAGAAATAATAATAATATTTAATCACATGAGTTAATTTTAATTTTGTCAGTTGGCAGCTTAAATGGAAACAAATATTTCTACTGTATGACTAGTCTTCGAGTAGCAGAGGGGATCCAGTCTTGCTTCTGTAACCGTGAGGTCTCGATTTCGAATCCCAGTAAAGCTGAGTTTTTTTCAACGGAAATTTGTGTTTTCTTCGTCGTTTCTTCTGTCTTCATTTCGATATCATTATTCTTGTATAATTATAAATTAACATTACTAATAGTTATCATAACCTTAACAGTCATGCAAATAATAACATGAAGTAACCAACAGTTAAATGATAATTTTTTCTTTTTTTTTACTATGAATATAACCAGTTTAGGCTATTAAGGTTGAACTAGGTTGAAATAGGTTTTAATAAAACCCTGCCTGACACTTTTTCGTCTGAGAAACAAAAAATCGTATACATCGTGCAATCCCAGCTAGGCGCTAAAAGAGTGAAACAGAGTTTTATTAAGAACCTTCTTCAATCTAACTCGTCTGAAAACGGACTTAAGTAGACGTTACCAGGGGTGAAGCAGGGGTTTAGTATCAATGCAGTTCCTTATTTCTTAAAACCTATTTCATTCTGTTTCACCCTGAATTAGACTATCCCAGGTTAAAATGGGTTTTAAGCGAAAAAAAATTTCGACTCGGGCAACGTTTTGAACTTCAGGTACATGATCATTTTACTGTGACGAACTAACTCGTTAAAGACTACAATTCTTGGTATATTAAGTTTGTGGGACCATTGACAATAAAATCGCATAATATATGACTCATTATGGCCGCTTAATACTGAAAATAGGTTCTTTGGTACATTGTTGGAGTATGAGGTGTTAGTTCAAAAATTGAGAAGTACGGGCGATTGTCAGTACCACATTATATAAGAAAAATTTGTCACACACCATCGCAGTGAAAGATCAATTAAAAATTGCTAAAACCATTGTATCTGCCGATTTTGAAAGTGAAGTAAAATTTGATCCAATCCAATGGCGCGATTTTTCTGACATTAAAAAATATTTTGACAATATTTGTACAGGAAAATTATGTGCTATAATCATGTGACTTCGAATTATTAAAAACATCAACGAGTTATGATTGTTGTTGTTGATATTGATAATAATGACCCATTATTTGGTAAAATTTATGATATAGTGAGTGTGAATGACCAATTATTTTTCTTAATGTCTTCTGTTAAATTGTTACTTTTAAATGAACATTATCATGCATTTTGTGTCGATGCCAGTCGCGATATAAGGATGATCAAAGATAAAAACTTACTAATAAATTTTGTACCTTGTATATTAGTACAAAGAAAAAATTGATTTTTTATAACCACTAGGTATTCGATTTAATGTTATATTAATCAAAACTTTTCTAAATTTTTAGTTATATCTGTATACAAGTTATTTATACCTCAATCTAAGCTTATCAATAAACATTTTCAGTTATTTTAGAAGATGAGTTTCTTATTTTAGTAAAACGAACTTAGTTTCAGTTTATTTCATATATGCACTTCTAATTTTTAAAACCGATATTTTCGATATACTAAACCAATTTTATTGGTAACCTCCACCGAAAAAATCGGTTGAGTCTACCGATTATTTTTTTCCGTGAATTGAATTGTTTAATTGAAATTTACCGAACATAACTAGGCTTGTTGAATTGAACCATTTAAGCTATACTGAAAATAATCGAGCTGACTGACTATTTTTATAAACTGAATTAAACTTAGCTTGCAATTGAATTGAAAATAAGTGAATTAAATTAAACCGACTACTGATTGACTAACGGATTAAAAAAAACTGAACTTAACTGACTTATTACTTACTGAATTGAAAACTGAACTCTACAGACACATCTTTTGTGTCGAGTTAATTTATATCGGCGTATCGAATTGTCCACACTGATAGAAAAACAATCTTGATTCAAGAAATTTTTTTTCTTCAAAACTTAAACTCTTGAAACTAGATATAGATATATTTCTTTCAAAAATTTTTGTCTCTTGTTGCCTGTGACTTTTGTCACAGTCTTTTAAATTTACTTCCAAGTATCCAAATTGAAAGAGAATTAGTTCGTAAATTTCAATATCACGGAGAAGCTCAGTTAGTACTATTCAGACATCGACGTAAGTGCCCGCTACCGGATATTTGATGTCGATCGAACTGTTCTTAATAATTACATCAATTAAACGATAATAGAATTTACGGCAGCTGGAGAGGTAGCAACTATGTCTACAATATAACAGGTGTATAATGAATTCGATATTATTTGAGTGAACTATTATTTTAGTTGTTAATATAACGAAGCCCTATTCACCCTTAGACTAAAATGGGCCCCTGTCTCCCTGTCACAGCTGTTTATGTAAATTATTTTAAGAATTTATTTTCACAGATATCGTTAGATAATTTATTCAACTTGATAAATGTATGTAAAAAACTTTGTTTTTAAAAATTTTTAATAATTATTATTCATAAAAAAATTAGCAAACATAAAAAAGTAGATATGACACTGTAATGTTGATATTTCAATAACTGAGAAAAAAGTGCTTAGTTAGCTGAATTATAACATCAAAAATATAAAAATGTAGTTTTCTGAATTTTTTTTTTTGTAGTTACTTGAACTATGCATAAGTAGAAGTAACTGTTGATAAATAGTTATATGAACCATATTTTTATGAATATTTTTCTGTTATCGGGTTAAACAAAAAGTTATCAGGTGACTAAAAAGTTGTTACGGTCCATTTCTCAGATAACTTGACTAGAAGAGCCCTTGGTGCGTAATCAAAAAATTCGATAGCCTATATTTAATTAAAAATAGTTGAAATAACTATATATAAGTAACTGTATATTAAAGTTGTAACTATGTATAATCAACAAATAATTTTAGGTATAAAAACTTCAACTAAATAGTGATAATACGATTTAACTAGTTTTTCCTAGTTCAAAGAACTATATTGTTGTATCAGTATGCTGACCAAAAATGAGTAGGGGAGAAGGGGGTCAAATGAACCACGGGGCAATTGAACCACTCGACTTAAAAAATCGAAAAAATTGAAAAAACGCTTCATGCTCTTAGAATTAGATTCTAATATGTTAAACTTGGATATGATCAAAATTTGAAATCATTGCGATCGATAAATTTTGAAAAATTGAGATTTTCTTATTTTTAGGCATGCAAACTTTCTTTTCGGCTGGTGACAAATTGTTTAATAATATTTAAATTTTTGAATTAATTGATAAAATTTGAATTATAGTAGTTGTATATACTTATATTTTATAATCCTCAACTTTGTTTATAGTGATAGAATGGTTTATTTATTTATTATTTACTATTAATTGTTTTAAAATTATACGGGGTCAATTGAACCAGCAGTCAGGGGACGATTGAACCATACGGAGAAGCATGGGACATGCGCGCGCATCTTGACTCGACGTGAAAAATACTCAGGGAAATAACCTAACAATTTGATAAACTCAATTTGTAATTAAAATTATTTTTAAATCGATTTTTAATTTATTAAATATAATATATGTGTATTAAAAATGTGCAACAGTAATATTAGAAAGTAACAATTAATATGTTATTTATTAAAAGTTCGGGTTTGAGTTATAAATGTCATTGGTTCAATTGACCCCGAGCAGTGGTTCAATTGCCCCCCGAGCGGGGGTCAATTGAACCATTCGACGCGTTTGGATAAATTAATAATTTTTAAAAATTCACGTTGTTTATTAACTAATTTATGTATTGATAATGATAGTAGACTTAATAAACTATCATTCCAAGAAAAAAAAAGTTATTATTTAGTTTTAATTCGAATAGTAAAAAATTACTAAACTTTTTTTGGTTCAATTGACCCCCTTCTCCCCTACATTAAAATGAGTCAAAAATGAGTATGATTATGGCATACTACAATTATTAACATTTATTGGTAAATAAAAAAATATCTGAAATTATAAAAAAAAAATGAAGATTATCATTTTCTATAAAATATAAGTGTTCGAAATAAATAAGAAAATTTTTTATGTATTTTGGGAGTATTTATTGAGGTCAATATATTTTATTTCAATGCCTTTGATAATTTCTTTGAAAAATTTACATGAATAGGCATTTTTTGAGAATATAAACGAGAATGATCCGTTAAAGTTGATAAAATAACAGACTTTTATAGAATACTTTAAAAAACAATTAGTCTTTTTTTGCACCATCCTCTTATCCATATTTGTAATATAGCTGGTCTTACTTCCTTTGTTTGTATACAATTTAAATTATTTATATAACATTAAGATTATGTAATTTTTTCAATTTTTATTCGATTTTGAATATTTTTCACTACTTTTTTTACAATAACCAATAAATTTGCAATGAATAATATAATTTTTTTAGTAAGATGTAAAAATACAATGGTATTAATTTTCGTTGTTTTTCCCGTGGTAAATTCTAATTTTATTTTCCTTTTGAATTGTATTTACAATTTTTTTTTCTTTTTAAAAACACTGTTACAAATTGGCAATAATTTTAACGAATGTATCTATTGACTTTATTACAATGGGCAAGGAGCCAAAATTAAATGAAACATACACGGAAAGAAAATTGTACGAAAAATTACGATGAAAACATCGTAACTTTTAGTATAGGACATTGTAGCGCCGGACCAGAACTCAAACATCATAATTTATACGATGTAACATCGTAAATTTCTATCACTCAAATTAAAAAGCAGTTTAGGTCACCGAAAAAATAATTCTGTATCACCGAGGAATCGAACCCGGTGTCTTCTCCGCCTCAAGTCCAAAGTTTATCCCCTTACGCTATCGGAGGGGCTATCTAAACCGTCTGTTCAGTCACAAAATAAGACCCTACATACAGTAGTTGGTCATCTTTCGGTGGTGGCGTCGCAAACTACTGGACTCTGTCTCTCTTTTATTAAAACATATAGTATGCGTCCTTATTCACTTGCTCTTACGGAAAAAAAAATTTACTAAATAACATCGTAATTTTCAATAATTCAAATTGTATTCTGTAGACAGCAACATCGTAAAAATCAACATACTGAGTCTAGTCCTGGATTACGATGTTACCATTGTAATTTTTCATAGGATTTTTTTTCCGTGTAAAGATTGGAAAACACATATCTCTATTGTTGATAGCTATTGTATTGTCAGTTTAAATAGACGTAAAAAACTTTAGATGAAAGAATAATTTTGACAGAAAAATAAATGGGTAGAATAACAAAACAAAATTAAAATATTCTTAAAGTTATTACTTGGATTAATTTATTTAAAATACGCTGAGAGCGAACGAATGGTTGTGAATTAAATGATCAAGTCTGATGAGAATGAGAATGAAAAGAACATAGACATTTTAATAAGTAATTATGGTTTTAGAATATAATACAGAATATACAAGATTGAAATGATACAAGTTTATAATTACCGGATTACTCTATATTTTAACTGATAAATAATTATCGATATCAGATAAAATTCTTGGTGGCAAGACGCAAATTCAAAGAGGCTCTGAAGCCGTATGACGTTAAAGATGTGATTGAGCAGTACAGTGCAGGCCACGTCGACCTCATCAGTCGAGTTAAAAATATTCAAAATAGGTATCCCAAATATCATGGTATCTGTTCGTTCGCTGTTGGTAGTAATGTTACTCGAATTTTTTAAATTACATATGTATATTATCTACTTTTATAAGTCTTTATATTTATTTTAGGGTATTTCGTTTTTGGCGAGTATTTTATTCTTTTTTATTTCCTTGTTAAAATTTTTTTACTACTCACTAAGAAAAAAATTTTCCTTCAAATTTGAGTCCAAGAGTATGCAAATCGAATAGTGATATCAGATTAAAATAGTTTATACTCTAAAGAAAATAGTAGATGTAGTAAAAAATGATACAAGACGATTTCAGAAGATAGCGATACATTTATTGAACAAAAACTAGACAGTTTGCCTTCGAGACGAAACTTATCGAATTTTTCCCACAAACATCAGTGGTTGGGATGTGAAAAATATATGCTTAGATACGAAATGGCACACATGTTTATGATTGACAGGTACAAAGGATATCTTTTTCAACGAATCAGTTTTTTCTAGACAATTATTCTTCTATCCGTCATTACCTATTCGTATACCATTAAATAAAACTCTCAGTAATTATTGAAGTTTTCGGTTTCTTTTTCGATACGTTACGAATAACGGGAAAAATCAGATAAATTTGAATTGACAACTCTCACCTCAGGTTATATCACATTTAATACGGAATTTTTTAAAGAATTGTTTTATCTCAAAAATTTGTTTACTTGATCATTTTCAACTGTTAATAATTCGTACATGCTCAAATTGGAATCTCGTCAATTTTTTTTTCAAAAAAATCTAGAAAACAGTTGACCCTGCAGGTCATCTCTGGAACTTCCCGCAATAATACGGTCAAAACGCTCGAGAAATGATTCCAAGATTATGAGCTCTTCGAGCTCACAAACAGCACTCTTATACTTTTTCGAGCTCTTTCAGCTCAAAAACCTAGTGGTCGTTAAATACATACTTTTTCGAAAATTTTTCATTGAGATATCTTCGATCCAATCAATCGTTGTAGATGATGGGACTTATAGTATTCGACGCAGTTTTTCAAGCACAATAAGATTATGATAATAATTATTATCGATAATCGATGATAACGATTATAATCGTTATCATTACCAACCAAGCGATTTGACGTAAAATTTTGAAGTTATATTAAAAAAACCTCTTTTCGGAATTTTTAAAAACCAAATATCTCACGAAGCAATTTACTGATCTTGGCGGCGTTTGATGCAGTTTTTAAGAACTAATGGTTATTAAAGTACATTAAAAACGTTCTGATTGGAAATTTCAAAGTTATTTACAAAAGATACATATTTCAAAATTTTTTGTTAACGATATCTCACGAACGATATCAACGATATCTCACTGAATTTCTCAAAATCTGTCGCACCGAATTGACTTAAACCTTCAAGGAAGTCAGTTTCGCTGAACCCTATCGAATGACGCCAATCCTAGGACCTCAGAACATGACGATCTGATGAGAACTCGATTTTTGAAAATCAGGTTGAAATAAGTTCCTAATTTATGAGAACCATTGATTTTCATAGCGAGAGTTAAGAAATTAATCTAATCAAATCTTCAACTCAACTTCTAAATTCATGTAAAAACACAATTCGATAATCCTGAGCGTTGACCGTATACCAAATCTGTTGTAAAAAATTTTTTTCCGATTTGCTCCTTCCCTTTGAATTATTGTTACGTTGGGATTGGGAGTCTGCAGAAGTAAGACGAATATATTACAATTTTAAATTAATTCAGCTTTAAGTCGACTTATCGTGAAATTAATTTTTATCAAAATATTTCAGCTCAAGAAATTCGTCCTTTCGATTATTTTCATTTTGTGTTAAACTTCGTGAACAAGATTGGGCTGCCTTGAGCTTTGTAGCAAGTACAGAAAATTGGAAAAAAGCTCAGAAACTTTCAACTAATTAATATTGATAGTCTTATTCTAATAATTAATATAAGAATTTAAAAGAGGCTTAAGTTTGAAACAAATTCGATTCCTAGCCGATATGTAACCAAACTTTAATTAGGAATAAAGAAAAAAAGTTCGCCAGAAATAAAATTCCTATAATAACTCATACTCAAAAAAGTCTTAAAATATACAAATATGGACTATTCATTGTTAATTTATAATATAATAGATATATTAATAATATGTAATAATTTTCAACGAATTCGAAAGAGGTCAGGTTCAAAAGTGGTCGATTTGGAATGGAATGCTCCCTATATTATAAATTATAACTAAACAAAAAAATGTCAATCAATTCTTTTTTTACTGTCTTACATAGTTTGAGGGGATTATTTACTTTTAAAATATTGAAAAAAAAAAAATAAATTTTATCTCATGCTTATATTATTAAAAAATTTGATTTAAAATAGAAATGTGACTACAATCAGCATTTTAAACATAATTTCGGTAGATATTACTCTCCAAATTTTGAGGCTGGCAATGGCCTGGTCGGCTCGGTGCTCGCTTTTCGAAAGAGTGGGACCCGGGTTCGATCCCAGCACGCTCCAATATTTTTCAGTGATTATAATTAAAAATATGTGCGTTACGTTACGTTGCCAGCCTCTGGAAGTGGCAGAGATAGCCGGGCGGCACACGTCTGACTTGGGCGATCACACATTTAAGCAACAACTTGAATGGGTGACCACCTTAGTCACCGTTGGCTAGAGCGAGGGATCTCTGCACACTAGGAGAAGGGCCTAATGCTCCAGTGGTCGATAAAGAAGAGTTTCTTATCAATCACTGTAGACTTAGCCCAGCTCCGACTGTACTATCATGGGTTTTCTCTGTGGTTTCCCCATGATTCTGTTCCAACAGCCTGAGAAGGTGAGGTTCAGGGTGAATACGGTACAGAAAGCACAAGTCGGTTCACAGCTGCAAAAATTAAAAGTAGAAATGAAGTGTCGGGTGGGACTTGCTGAGGTCCAATATGAGAAATAGAAAAAAGCGTAGAGCTAGGAGAAAAAGAGGAATCAGCCTTGTAAAAACCGAGAGGTGTACAAGTAAAGCATGATAATAATAATAATACTTTCCTAATTTCTTAAATCCTTGGTCATAGTAAAATATAAATAACGTAATATAACAATATTTTATCGTTTTAATTTTATTAATATATTTGAGAATACATACATAAAAACGTTAATCTCTTAATCATTTGTAATGGATAAAACATATAATTTATTTTTGTTGTTTAGGAAGTTTAAATTGAATAAAATATTTGAATTATTAAAAAAAAAAATTGCAATTAAAATTAGTAGTTTAGGTCCATATTTGTATATTTTAATGTATATAACTTATTTTTCTATATTTCAATCTCTCTTCGACACTTCGAAATATTTTTATGATTCTACACTTGTTTATATTTTAAAATTTTATCCATGTGTTTTTGCTATTGATACTTTTTATTATTCACAATATTCACTAATATTTGATATAAAAGAAACTTTATTCTCTTTTGATAGTAGGTAGCATATCTTGTTTGTTTTAATAAAAAAAAAAAATAATCTACGTACTGTAAAGCACATATTTTTTATTACGTACACTTCTACTTTACGATAAGATATTCTTTCTTTCATTATATTTGCACTGTTACTTGTATTTTTAAATCACATAGATTCAATAAATTTAGATACATCATAAATAAAAATCTAAAGAATATTTATTTAAATGATTCCATGTTTATTCAGCATGGTAGTAATTATATTCGCATTCTCTAGGTATTGTTTTATTCTCTATAGAGAGTATACTCTTCCTACATTCTTTGAATTAAATTGGTATACAAAACAATTTATTCTTTTAAAAATAGTGCTATATTCATAAAATTTTTTTTTTTTTTTACATCAAAAACATATTTTTCAAGCAATAAAATTATAATTATCATTATTATTGTTATATACTTTTTTTACGGTAATCAAATCGAACCACTTGATATTATATTTTACGAATATCACATCGCGCACCTAAAAATATCAATTTTCAAATGAAAATAATATTTCTTTCAAGATAAAAATAAATATTATAAAAACGATCTGTATTGTCTAATGGTATGTCATTGTGCGGGTGTAAAGTTTTTTGGCTTGCCTAGCTTCGGGGTTTGTAAATTTCTTTTGAAATTAAACTTTAAATCAGTAAAATGAATAAACAAAAAAATTCATTTTATGTTACTTTTACTTGCATAAAATTAGTTATATACTTTTGATTTGTACATACAAAAAGTTAAAGTTAAAACAGTAAAGAAAAAATACTGTTAAAAATTTTAAAAACAAAAAGAGAATTACACACTCAATATATATATATTCCACATGGCAACGTGTGTTATTACCACAGCTGAAATACTTCGTGGCCCGCAAGAAGTTCAGAGAAGCTCTAAAACCTTACGACGTCAAGGACGTGATTGAACAGTACAGCTCTGGACACGCGGATCTTCTGAATCGCGTGCGAAACCTTCAATTCAGGTACTTTTAAATCCGAGAGAGTACCTCTTTAGTAAATTCATAAAAGTAAGAATATATTCACAAAAATAGTTTCTCATGTTGCACTGTGAAAAATCGTTACATTTAAAAATAAAATTTCTTCAAAACAAACTACTTTTCTGTTAAATTAACTACATTATATTTAACGGTTTTAAATCTTAATGCACATAAAATTAGATTGTCCGTTTTACAACTAATAGCTTTTTATCAAAAGAATTGAAATATTTTCACTGTTGATAAAAGTTCTTGAAAAATTATCAATTCAATTGTAATTTATAAAATAATTTAATCTCAAAATGTTCATGGTTAATAGACAGAAGTAATCAATAAGTGAAAAATATTAGAAACTGTTACAATCATCTGAAATAACCACCTAAAATTAGTCTCAAGTTTTTTTATAACACCACATATCCACTATTTTAAAACTGACTGAAATTGCATGTCTCGAAACTCTGAGCGTTGATGTATTCTCTTAAGTTGAAGAGTATTATCACAATTAGTTTAAATTGCTTAATTTGCTAGCCAACTGGTGAAAATGTCACAAACCATTATCAAAGCATAAAATTTCGCATAAAAGACAAAATAATTACAAACTGATTTTTATATCTTAGAATGATTGATAAGAGCACGAGTTGAAATATCTAACCTGGATTAATTCTCAGAGAACTCAAGTAAACTCCTATCCAGTTAAACTAACTTTTAAAAGCATATCGACGTTGTAATTAACAAAATTGTCTAACACCACATTTTTTAGGACGTGATTACGTCGGAGTGATGAAATCACAACTTTATTCTACAGTTTCTAATTTTACAACTAACTACTGAAAGTCTTCGTACTCGGTGGTGAAAACCGTGTCAATCGGTATTTAAATGTGAGAAAAAATACTACTTATATGGTAATTAGAATTCTTATACGAAATGTCAGAATAAAGAATGGCTCGAACTACTTAATAACAAATTGAATAAATCACTCTTAATATTCTTACTACGAAATTATACCTGTGTTGACAGCTCGGTAGGGTGTACTGGAACATCTGCTAGTAGTTGACTCGTGCCGAAGATAATGAGCACTGAGATGACGCAGGGATACAATGAGGGTTGACACTGGATTTATTTATTAAAATTATTCGTTAACTTTAACAATTCGTGTTTATATTTTAATTTATTGAACAAATTGAAATAACGATAGTCACACAATAATTCCGACAATGATATAGATATACTTGTAACTGACTGGAATTTCTATACTCTTAATCGCAATGAAAATAATTCGACACAACATAATGAATTTCGAAAAATACAAATATTTTCTTTTGTTCAATCTGAATCAAAATAACTTATGAAATAATAAATGGAGATATTATTGTAGAGATACGTACGTCCACTGTAAGAAATTTTCGGAGTGAACGTAGAGTGGATGATTTTTAATTGATTTACTCCCTCCGGAAGTTAAATTCACTTCGAGACGAATTTAAATTATATTATTAATAGATTTCACTCCACGAAGTAAATTTTTTATTTCTTTTTTTGAATAAAAATAAAAAAATAGTTTTGACTCGTTTAAAAATTATAAAATGCATATTTAGAGATTTTAAAAATTACAATTAATAAAACGCTTTTAGCTTTCTATGGAGACTTTTGAATATTTAAAAATTATTAATTTATATAAATGTTTGATGTTTATTTAAATGGAAAATATTTTTTACACACAAATAAGTAAGGGTTTGAAAAATGATTAACATTGAAAACGTGTAATTGAATTTTAAAATATTTCCATATACTTATATATCAATTCGATTTTTCACTAAAATATGGAATGTCTGTAGCAGTCAATATAATAATAAATTATCTTACATTCAGCTACGCTACTCCAATAAAACAACAGAACAATATCATAAAACACTTTCAAATCATTGAATTTAATGTTCTATCAGAATGAGTCTACTACTTTTATAAGTTGATGTAATACTTTTTCTTAATGCAACGTGATGAAAACATCAGTCTAAAAATTTTTATATATAAACCCTAGGGGTGTGCGAATATTCGAGTTTATGAATTATTCGCCTCGAATTCGAATCGAATTATTCGATTCGAATTTCGAATCGAATATTCGAATAATTCGAATAGTCCGAATAATTCGAATCGTTCAAATAATTCAAACAGCCGTTTTCTGTTGATAAACTGAATAATTTTTGTGTAAAAATTAATTCGTTTTATTTTATTTGACTAAATGAAGTCTTCATGATTATTCGATAGTAAAGTCTGCTTATTATTCGTAATAAATATCTCTTGGTGTATTCGGACTCCCCGTCTCGGGGCATCTCGCCAATTTGACATTTTTCCGGAAAAATTCGATTTTTTAAAAAATGAGATCTACGGACCTGATAGATCAGACATTGAAGGAGTGTCAATATATAGACTGCATTTGGAAATTTTATAGCTTTATTTCTAGCTAAGATTAATTAATTTAATTTTTTTTTCTCTTAACTTAAATAAATTAAGTCTATAGCTATATTACATTACAGTAATATTTATATAGCCCACACGAGTTTTTTATATATTTTATATAGTCCACAAATATTTTTACATATTTTTTATATTCCACAAATATGAGAAATATCATATAGGTATATAAAATATATGAAAAAAATCGTGTGCATACTTTAATGAAAGGTCTCGATGAGCGTAATATTAGGATTAGCTTATTTCTTGAAAAATGTCAATAACGAAAAAATGACGTTTTATTTTGTCTACTAATGATATTTTTAACGACCTAAGCTCATCCTGGAGTTACACTTATCGAGACCTTGCATTTGAATACCCACACGTATTTTTCCATATATTTTATTCAAATGATACATCTCATATTTGTAAAATATATAAAATATATAAAAAAAAAAATTCGTGTGCATACTCAAATAAAAGGTCTCGATGAGCGTAACATCAGGATGAGCTTATGTCTTAAAAAATGTCAAGAATTGAAGAATGACTTTGTATTTTGTCTATTGATGATATGTTTAACAATACAAGCTCATCCTAGAGTTACACTTATCGAGACCTTTCATTTGAGTACCCACATGAATTTTTTTATATATCTTATATATATGATATTTATGAAATATATGAAAAATGCAAGTGGGTACTTGAATGAAAGATTTCGATGAATGTAACATCGGAATGAACTTATATCTTTAAAAACTTCAATAATCAAGAAATGACATTGTATCTTGTCAACTAATGATATTTTTAAAGATATCTCAATTTTTCATATATTTTATATATTTATTTATATTACATATATGTATATATGAAAAAGATATCAAAAATGCATGTGGGTACTCAAATGAAAGGTCTTGATGAGTGTAACATCGGAATGAGCTTATATCGTTAAAAACATCATTAGTTAACAAAATACATTATAATTCGTTAATTATTAACATTTTCGTAAATATAAGTCCATTATGATATTATACTCATCGAGACCTTTCATTTAAGTACCCACATGAATTTTTTCATATATCTTATATGTATGATATTTATAAAATATATGAAAAGTGCATGTGGGTAGTCAAGGTCAACAACAATTTATAAGTAAAAAATCTATTAAATAAACAGTTTCCTGTGGACTGAATTGGGAATCTAAACCATTCTGGAATCCACCGGAAGACACAAAAAATTTCATTAGAATCGGTCCAGCCGTTGAGGAGGAGTTCAGTGACAAACACACGCACAGAAGAAATATATATATATATATATATATATATATATATATATATATATATATATATATATATATATTAGGTGTGCCAAAA
>NC_058167.1:7713737-7716237 GCF_020080835.1 Cotesia glomerata
TCAAGATAAGAGTATAGAGTATAGCCCACATCGTGCTGCTGAAATATTATGCATAAAAGTGTTATAAAGTGATAAAAATAAAGCAAAGTGGTAATAAATAGCTCGGGAAAAAATCATTATCGGACTGACATATAAATTACTAGTATCTGAGTATAATTGAGATAAAGAACTCAGTAAATCAAATACTGGGCATTTTCTAACCTTAAACAAAGCTAGCGTTATTATCATTATTATTTTGCACTTTAGTATAGGTGCTATCATTATCATTATGCGATCAGTAGGCGCCACCTACTCTAGCTATAACTCATAAAGCAGCTTAGTCGATAATTCAGAAATACAATTATCTGCACGTATTGTAAACAATCATCTTCATCAATACGTAAACAAATATCTAATTCACCTAATTTACAAATTGCGATATGGCCCATAAGACGAACAAGGAAGGAGACGGCACTGTTGGCTACACAACACCCCAGAAGGAATGTAAAGTATGCTCTCGGACTGTTGTAACAGAAGTTGTCAATTGTAGTAAATGTCCAAGCATCATACCACCCGTCGTATGTGCTAAAACTACGTCAGTTTTGTCGTCAGGAGGTTTTCAACGGTGCTGCGGACCAAAGAAAACACTGTCATACGATGATATGCGTGAACTAATGGATTCACTACGCAGAGACATACGGGGAGATATTAATAAAAGTGCAGTGACTCTCCAAAACACTTTTACTAAAACCACGGAGGCCTTATCAAAAAGGTTAACTGTAGTTGAAAAGGATACTAGTGATCTCAAAATGACGGTCGTTGACCTCAAAAACACAGTAACCGTAAATCAGATGGCTGTCAAGACTCTCACTGAGGATGTGAAATCACTTGCTAGTACCCCAGCCGCGCAAGAAGTAAATATACTTATGGAAGTGGAAGACAGACTACTACGTCGTAAAAATGTGATTATTTTTGATGTGGAGGAATCGAATAATTCAGCACAACCGGTACGAGAAGCTGAGGACCTTGAAAAAGTTAAAAACATTTGCTCTTCTCTAAAGGTTCCGGCTATAGACTGTAAATGCTTCCGTATTGGTAAATATTCCTCAGTCTTGATTAAACCGCGACCACTTAAAGTAATATTAAACAACTCCTCTTCTGTTGACCAGCTAATAAGCGAGATAAGGAAAGTAAAACGGGGTACAGCACAAGATCCAGTATTACACAATATTTCGATTATCAAGGATCGTACAGAACGCCAGCGAGCGGACCACAAGAAAATGAAAGCCGAACTGGAGAGACGCCAAGCGGAGGGGGAAACAGATCTTCGACTAGTGATGAAGAATGGCTGCTACAACATCACCAAGAATCGACATCAACCTTCAGTACCACAAGTGAACATCTCAATACACTAAATACAACAATTAAAAACTTTACCATATATTATCAAAATGTACGGGGACTCAACACAAAACTGCGTAATGTATTAATTAACACTAGCGATGTAGAGTATGATATATTTATATTAACTGAAACGTGGCTTAACCACCAAATTTACTCATCAGAGTTATTTAATAATAAAACTTTTACTGTTTATAGATGTGACAGACGTGAGACTTTCAGGAAGACTGGGGGAGGGGTATTAATATCCTGCCGTAATATGCTCAATGTAAAAATATTAAATCTCGATGAAATCATAATCCAGTTTCCACAAATAGATATTGTCGGTATAACAATAGGTATTGGAAAAGTTACGCACATTTTAGCGGTATATATCCCGCCAGACTTACACGCCCTGATCCTCTCAGACTTCCTGGATTGTCTCTCGTCTCTGGACATTATGGACACTGGATCACTGTTACTGGCTGGAGACTTCAATTCACCTCTCTTCCAGGCACACTACCATAGTCATAGTTTCAGCTTAAAGTCTGAACTTCTACTATCATTTAGTGCATTAAATAACCTTAATCAGTATAATCAAGTGCTGAATACTCATGGGCGAACTTTAGACTTAATTTTTTCGGCAATAGACTGTATTGTTGAGCAATTAAAAATATCAATACAGTTAAAGTTCTCTATAACACATTAGTTCGCCCTAAATTAGAGTACGCAGCTCTTGTTTGGTCTCCGACCTATAATAAAGACATAAATGAATTAGAAAAAGTCCAACGCCGCTTCTTGAAGTACTTATCATGGAAAAAATATGGTACTTATCCAAGTCAAGGCGCTGACTACATTAGTTTATGCACGGATCTAAACATGTTGGCCTTGGAAGAGAGGAGAAATATCACGGCTGTATTGTTTATAATAAACCTGCTCAAAGGTAACATTGATTGTCCAAGATTCCTGAGTATGATACCTCTACACGCTCCCGTAAATACAACTAGAACGACCTTACCATTTTACCTTCCTACAGCGCGTACCAATTTCACTAAGTCGTCACCACTATACAGACTACTATCTACTTGCAATTATATCAGCCAAAACAGTGATCAGGTAGACATACTGAACTCAAATAGTT
>NC_058167.1:7720956-7820934 GCF_020080835.1 Cotesia glomerata
CCGGGCTTCCGTAATTTTCTCCGTGTAGTTGCGAGTGTAATTATGCATGAGAAATTTTATCCTCCCGCTGTTATAGAGAGCGCGCGTGTACTTCTCACAGGGAGTAAATGTTAAACTTTCATTCCTGCCATTAGGGAGGAAAGTACGTACTTTCGACCGAGGTATGAAGAAATAGTACATTTCTCACCTAGGGCAGGAAAATAAGAAATGTCTCAGATCACATGTAATTGTTGACCGAGGCGAAGCCGAGGTCAACAAACATGTAATCTGAGGCTTTCTTATTTTCTGTCCGTGGTGAGAATACTATTTTCCTCCTCGACGGAAGCGGAAAGCGGCATTTTCGTTTAGCGCCGTGGGAGGAAAATTGACGCTTTCCGCCCGAAGTGGAGGAAAAATATTTTCTTGGCTCAAGTGAACCTTTTTTTTCTGTGTATACTAGCAAGTATTTTTTCTGAGTCCTTTTGCACAATTATATTCTTAAAAGAAATTTTTTAACTACACGGAAAAAATTTTATAGTAGAGATTACTATCTAGTTATGGTAAAATCTATTAACTGAATTCAATAGTAGTAAATATTATTTAAATAATTATGTAAACCGTCTGAATTGTAGTAGTTACCATCCTGATGGTTACTACTACTATTATGATGGTAATCAGTAATAATAGCTGTTATTATTTTAACTAGTTACTACTATTATCAAAATCGTAATTCCTAATATAACCTGATGGTTACAGTTACCATCAGTAATAATAATAGCTACTATCTAAGCGAGTAAAAAATATTAAAAAAATTAAAAATTTGCGTTAGCGTGGATGCATTTCTGAATAAACTAAAAGCAGTTGTAGCGCAGTATAGTACACAAAAAATCGGGATTAAATTCGGATTAAATGTATATTTAAATTTTTATTTGTCTAAAACAAGTTTCAACGCCAAATTTTTCAAAAAAAAAATTTGAAATTTCCAAAGAAATCAAAATTTTCAATAAAATTCAAATTTCAAAAAAAAATTTTAATCTTACAAAAAATTTTTAAAAAACATAATTTTCAAAAATCTAAGATTTTCAGAAAAAAATTTTGAATACAATGAAGCTTTAAACTAATTATTAATCATAATTATCTAATTATTTAAATTAAAATTTTCCCTTTAACAATTGCAATTAAAGAGAGCATACTCTTTGCTCCAGCTGATGGTATCGTATTTTGAAATGCACCGAATCAGCTTGACTACATGTAATTTTTCTTCTGCATTAAATTAAATGATATTCTTAAAGCTAGCAGATGAAATAAACTCATTGACCTGTTCTAGTTATGCATTATGTTGAAGAAATTCAATGCACAAATTATCAAAACTAGCAACCTGCAGTCCCTATGTGACTGCCAAGAATTGCGAACTATAATACACTGATAGAAGGATTTGTTTATAGTTAAAAATATTTGTTAATATTTAACAAATCATTTATTAGAGACCACTTTTTATTCCTTAACAAATATTTCTTAGTATTTAAAAAGATTTATTAATATTTAATAAATGAATATCTGATTTATTAAATACAAACAAATCATTTTAAATAATAAGAAATATTTGTTTGATACTAAAAAATGGTCTCTAATAAATGATTTGTTAACTATTAACAAATATTTTTTTAATACAAATAAATCCTTCTATCAGTGTAAGTAAAATTTTGCTTGATTGTATAATGATTTTCGTTAAAGTGTACTTTACTTTCTTAACTATTGACATTTATAAAGATATAAGCTCATCCCGATATTACAATCATAACGAGCTTTCATTTGAGTACCCACTTGCATTTTTGATATATTTTTCATATATACATATATATAATATACAGGGTGTCCCAGAAGTAACGGACGCCATTGTAGCATCTGATAAACAAAATAATTCTGAGACGAAAAGTCCTTGGCTATTTTTCAATCAGACGCATAGATAATTAATTATTAATTAAAATAACGTCCTTTTATGCGTTAGAGAGAGAGCACTAGTGTCCAGTCAAGTGCGTTCAAAACGAAGACGCTTGCACGTGTGAATGTGTAAGTAAATATGTGTGACTACGATAGCTATAGAAGCTAGTTAGTCATACAGTTAGTTGTGTCTTTGTTTGGCACGCACTTTACTGGACACTGGCGCTCTTTCTCTAACAAATAAAGAGACGTTATTTTTAATTAATAATTAATTATCTATGAGGTTAATTAAAAAATGGCTAAGGACTTTTCGTCTCAGAATTATTTTTTTCATCAGATGCTACAATGGCGTCCGTTACTTCTGGGACACCCTGTATAAAAAATTCATGTGGGTACTCAAATGAAAGGTCTCGATGAGTGTAACATCGGGATGAGCTTATATCTTTAAAAATGTCAATAGTTCACAAGATACAAGGTCATTTCTTAATTATCGATATTTTTAAAGATGTAAGCTCATCCCGATGTTACACTCATCAAGAGCTCTCATTTGAGTACCCACATGCCTTTTTATATATTTTTCATACATACATATATATATAATATATATAAATATATGAAATATTGATGTGGGTACTCAAATGAAAGGTCTCGATGAGTGTAATGTCGGGATGAGCTTATATCTTTAAAAATGTCAATAGCTCACAAGATACAAGGTCATTTCTTAACTATTGATATTTTCAAAGATATAAGCTCATCCCGATGTTACACTCATCAATAGCTTTCATTTGAGTACCCACATGCATTTTTATATATTTTTCATATATACATGTATATATAATATATAAATATATGAAAAATTGATGTGGGTACTCAAATGAAAGGTCTCGATGAGTATAATGTCGGAGTGAGCTTATATCTGTAAAAATGTCAATAATTCACAAGATATAAGGTCATTTATTAATTATGAATCTAGAGATAGAGTATTTTCTCTTAATGATATTCTCTTAATAATATAGATGATAGGATTACAATTAATTCAATTATAATGGAACCATCAAATGATGTTTCATAATTTTATCTTGTGAAAAAGTATTAATAATTGATAATAATAAGACTTTTTTAGTAACCCAAATCTTGGATGATTGCTATTTTGATAATCATAGTCAATCGTTCAAAATAATCAATAACAGCTCTAATATTTGGAAATTTTTATCATATATGGATTTAAACGATTGTGTTATTATTTGTTTTAATATTTTAAAGGAAAAAATGCTCATCACTAAAATATGGATGCAAATAAAGAATTAAATTAAATAAATTTATATTATTTTTTCTTTCAGAATTTTTACAATCTGAGATGGTTACAGTTACCATCTTCGATTATAGCAGTTATAATTTTTAATAATTAAAATTATCATTTTAGATAGTAATCGTTACCATTATTAATAGTAACTAGTACAATTGTCAATGATAACACCTATTATTTTGTGACTAATGAATTTTATTACCATTTCAAATAGTAGGAGTTAATATTTTTGTATAGTAAATACTATTATTAATTTTTCTCCGTGTACATAAATATGCAAATAACATTTAATTAAGAACAACTCCTCGTAAATTGTTCATGAAAGAAAAGACCAAGAGCCCCCGCGTAAACCCTGTAGCGCCATTCATCCATTCACACAAAGTTCATTCATAATCGTATCTTATTACTTATTATTATTATTACTCTCATACAAACAGTAGCGATGTGACGGTACGGGGGCTAAGAAGAGAGACAGGGGCTTAACATTTGTAAGTGCATAATGCAAACACGCTGGCAACCGCGAGGTTTTAAGCAGCCCCATTAAACACCTCCGTGTCATCCGGGTATTCAAACTGCCGGCTTATATTCTCTTGCATACACATATTATAAATATAAACATGCATTATTAATACACACTAGAACACTCAATATGAATAGGCACTGGTATAGTACATTGATACAGAAAATGTGCATTAATACTCACCTACGCCTGTCTAATACAAGTAACAGCGGGCTCAGGGGTCGGCATTCATTACCTTTACTTTGTGAATTCACCTTTTCTGCCCACGGACTCAACTCGAACGGGTTTAAAATAACACCCATATAGCATCCTCTACTCCTGATTTCAATAGTATAGTACGCCGGGAATATTACAGCAGCTGAATTTTTAAAATTCATCAAAAAATCAGTCGGCTGGATTTATCACAAATCACTCAATGATTTAGTGCTTGCAGTTTGAATACATTTTAACTTAAATATAAAAGTAAAGATTTAGCGTTTAGCCCCAGCAAGCATGCGCATAGTGGGCGTTTTATCGTCTCAAATAAAAGATGTACTTATTTGGAGCGAGGTGTGCATTCAAATGTACCACGTATAGGACCGCGGGGTGTCTCTAAGCACACAATACACTCGTGTTGGTTGTTTGTTTATTTGTTTGGACATTAAAAGTTTAACTCACGATTTAATGAGTCATGATAATATAATATAATGATAATTTTAAGTTTTACTGTAAAATAAAATAATAATATAATATACAAATCAGGTGTGCCGCACCTTTCTCTTTATATAAATTACTATTTACTATTTATATATTAAACGGGTGCATGAGTATAGTACTTTTTTATCTACACTATGACCCATTGATACTGATGACTGTTTTGGACCTACCAGCAAACAAAGTAATTACCTCGGCTGGCTTTTGAGGGTAATTAGCCGCGATGATTCGGTTGTTTTAGCTATATTGTAATCCCGCTGGTCGAGATCTTTTGATCGCTCCGATCGGATCTGGCTCTAAGAGTTATATTAGTTACTTTCTAAAGATCAGAAAAGTCCGGTGCCCTTCTTAATCCTTAAATAAATATAATAATATATATTGCATTTCACTTCTGATTAAAAACCGGTAGGAGTCTGCGGCCCACGTACTTATTCACTTGTCTTCATCAGTCTCCAGTCCGTCCGTGTATATATTTATTATAAATTATAATAAATATATTTATTTAAATATAATAATATTACTGAGACATCATCGACTGGAAATTGATTTATTGGATCTTTGATTTTTATTTATTGACATCAATAAGTAGTTAAATTTTTTTTTCTTAACTTTCTGGGAAAGAATGGGTAGTTCAATATTTCTTTAATTAATTAGATGGAAGATAATCCTATAGTATAAAATTGACGACAAAATTGAAGTTAGTTTAGTATTGAAATTCTCGATCTTAATTGAAAAAATGGACCCTAATTCGTAAATTCAAAATTAAAGAAAAAAAAAATAAACTTATCAACTGTTTGGCCTAAAAACTTTGTAGAGGGTGCAAAAACAATTAAATTTGTATATAATGATTATTAGAAATAAATTTATCGAGTTTTAAAGCCTAACACATCCTGGCACACTCTGTGGCTCATCCCGGCTCATAAATGCGAAGATGTAACTTTGAAAATTCTAAATTAAAAAAAAAAAAAAAAAATAAACTGCACAGAAAAAAAGGTTTACTTGAGCCAAGAAAATATTTTTATTCCGTATTGTTTTTTTAAGCGAAAAAAAATTTTTATTTTGACATAAGAAATTTCACTTATTCGAACAAAATTAATTTTCTTGCATTAAGAAATACGTATCTAGATCCAAGAAAATTTATTTAAGTCAAGAAAATCTTGTTTTGAGAAAATTCCGACTCTTGCTCCAAAAAATTTAGTTCTTGATAGAAGTAAATTTTCTTGTCTTGATAAAATTTCTCTGTTGCTCCAAAAAATTAAATACCTCGATAGAAGTAAATTTTCATTATTATTTTTATTGATTAACATGCCAAATGGAAAGATCAAATAATATTGAATCATTTTTTTCATTCAATATGTATAATTGCACGCTAAAATAATATAAAATGGATATCAAAAATTCAAGAGAAAAATTTTCTCAAGGTGAGAAAATTTTTTTCTCAGCTGAAGTAGGTGGCGCTGTTTCCCTAACGTATCTAAAAATCTTGATTTAATATAAAAATTTATTGATCAAGTATTTATGATAATTTGAATTAAGAAAAAATGATTTCCACTAAGAATAGAATTCTAAGAAAAATTTTTACTTCGGCCAATACAACTTCGGTCTTCCTTCAGGCACCCGAAAATTTTCTTCAGCCAAGAATTTTGTTCTCCAGCCCAGAAATTTTTTTTTTCTGTGTAATCAACTTTTTGATCTAAAAACCTGGTAGAGGATGCAAAAACAATTGAATTGTTAAGGTAAAAGACCCAGTTATTGACTCCGGCCTAGTTGTTTGACACTTGCAATTTTATTCTAATTAATAAAATTGAATGTTCTCAAAAAACCAATTTTCTTGAAATTTATAATTAAAAAATTGTATTTATTAATTTATTGGAGTTGATGTGGTTTTTTTAATTAAAATAAAATTGCAAGTGTCAATAATTATTAGGCCAGTGTCAATAACTGGGTCTTTTACCTTATATAACAATCATTAGAAACAAATTTATCGAGAGTTTTAAAGCATTCACATCACCTCGGCTGCCCAATTTCAAAACACGGTAACTGACAATTTTAAGATTTTAAAAAATTTTACTTATTAAAAAAAAGTTTGCGCGCCAAATTAATAGAAAATTTGATTTATGAATAGAAAATACTTGAATATAAATTTTTTTAAGAAAAAATACTTGAAATTGAGGTCTACAAGTTATAAGAAATGCAGCAATACTAACAAAAATCAGATATAAAAATTTTGCAGTTACTGTGTTTTAAAAATTGGGCAGCTAACCTGGCTTCGAACGCGATGATGTAATTTTGAAAATTCTAAATTTATAAAAAAATAATAACCTAATCAACTTTTTGGTCTAAAAACCATGTAGGGGATGCAAAAACAATTTAATTGGTATATAACAATCATTAGAAACAAATTTATCGAGAATTTTAAAATCTATTGTCCCGTCTCTTATTTTTTAAACGCGAGGATGTAACTTTGAAAATTCTAAATAAAAAAAAATACAGTGCGTAATTTAGATTTACAGTTGAAAATTTTATATAAAGAGATTAAAGGAAGAAAAGCTGAGCATGAAGATAGTCCCGATGGAAGATGACCAACAAGAATAATAAGAAGAAGGTGAATAGAAGAAGAACCAGCTCCCACTTAACGCACGACAGACATAACGGAATAGACGTCGACAGGCTCGTAAGTCTTGGTCCTGCAAATGGGGTCGATTCACGATCTTCGGGCAGCCTGATAAGCCACACCGCATCCACACACGCTCGCCATCAATATACATTTATATATTTATATATATACTGGTATACGGGATTCGGAAAGCTAGGCATGAGCATGCAGTAGATCCTCGGTATGGTTATACGTCCGATTACCCACTCAGTACACTCAGTATCTTATTTTCTGTCCGTCCCCTGGTGCCTCATGTACTAGCTAAACTAGAATTCCCGATGGTTATCACACCTCGAACCGGAGCTTAGGCGTGTCCTCAACTTAGGATGGCCTTTCTTATCGCGATAACTCTCGAGGACATCTCGTTGAGCAAGTCTCACTCAGCAAGCCAAGTTCCTAGCTCAGATGATATGATGCCGATTCCGATATCAATCCTGACTCCTGACTACTGACTCCACCCACTGCTGCCTGCATTTTGTCTTTTAATTACCTACCTATAATTTTAAAAGTTATTTAATCATTTTAATAATGACTATTATTTTAATAAAATATACTTTAATAAAAATGGAGCGGCATGATGACTGAGCGGACTAAGACATTATCCCAATAGTTCGTTCGTGCGTCATGTCGTGAGGCGAGGGTTCGAGCCCCGACGGTTGTTCGAATAGCTTCAACACCAACCGTCGGGGGTCGCTCCGGTAGCCGAACTGTACTGACATGGGTTTTCTCTGTGGTTTCCCCATCGCCACTATTCCAACAACCGATAGAAAGGGGTGAGGAATAGGGTAAATGCAGTACAGAAAGCACAAGTCGGTCCACAGCCGCATTGGAATGAAATTATATGTGCGAAAATTATATATTGATTATAAAAAGTGGAGAACATGTTGAGTATAAAAAGAGTGGAGAATATGTTGATAGTAAAAAAGGGGTTGAAAAACTGAGTTGATAATATAGAGCGGAAAGTAACCTTGTAAAAACCAGAAAACGGTATACAAGTAAAACTCATAATAATAATAATACTTTAATAAAAATATGAATGAAAAAATCGATAAAGTTAAATAAAAACTGTAAAGCAAACGTACTAAAAATTGCATCATAATAGTCAGTCTTCTTCCCGGCTTGTCTGCACAATAATGAACAAAAATTTCCTTGAAGACCTCCTACCTACTTCAAAACATATCATTATCTAAGCTAATCGGCGGAAATCGATCTGCCCTCGCTCGTCATCAATATTTATACACCTCGGTGATATATTAATGTACATCCTCGTACTCACTTTGTCCACTATTATATTATTTATTAATATAAATGAATAAACATCTAAGAATGGCGGATTTTATATATATCATGACACCTGATGAGCCGGAGCATGCATACGATTATCCGCGTGCAGATGACAATTATTCTCGTTTAATCATAATATAATGTCTTCTCATGCTCCGAAGGCCTCCCGGTCGCACCCACATGCGCAAATAGCATCACAATAATTACAATAAAACACGATCGTTGTTACAACTCATAAATAAATTAATATATAAATATACAAACTTAAATATTATCTTCGTTCCATTGATTATTTATCCAGCTCTAGATCGAATAAATTCACGGCAATAAACTTTTTCTGGCAACACTTGCGCTGTGAGAAAAATTTATGGCCATTTTATTTTATAAAGTATAACATTTTATTAGTTATTAGTGAATGATACGGCTGGATCGAAGTTAAGAGGAGGTCTTCAGACTTGATTCTCGAGGCTCGAGGGCTTTAAGATCACATTTAATTGGAATATTGCCGTAATATCATCAATAACACGTGAGAAATCATCTCAGTATGCTAATCCGAGTTATTACTTAGACGTACGTCGTATATAATGTATATAATATAGTTCAGTATATGCTATGTGTTATGATTATGTTAACTAGTTCGGTCTTATATTAGTCTCAGCTATTAATATTTATGTAATATATAGCTTACAATGTATAGATCTCGATAAATGACTCTTCTGCATACTTCAAGGTATCCCGGATCTTCCTAATACACTGATATAACGAATTATTAATATTTAATAAGCTTTATTATTAATTTTTAATAAATTATTTTTTAATTCCAAAAATCATTTATTAAAATTAAAAAAAAAATAAATTTATTACCACTTAATAAATTGTTTTATCAGTGTAACATCTAATCATATATTATTTATAAATTAGCAAGAAGAAAGAGGTCCAAAAAACGGGGTGTTAAAAAAATGAATTGAGTAATTATCTAAACTGGCAGACGAGGATGATTTAACAAAAAAAGGAAGAAGGGGGGATGTTTAGTCTGGATATTTTATAATATATGTTATAAAACCTCGGATAATGCCCCTGGGCTGAGAAAGGCGTGGTGAGTCCATCAAGGCGAGAGATTAGTGTCGTCATTCCTATCCGCCGAATCATTTGCTATTGAGCATAATATAATATAATATAAGTTAGGCTTAATATTTATTAATATTTCAGTGTTTGTTTGTGTTTGTATGGGTGTACTGTGATTAGACGGGTGATAGACGTGAGACACCTTGTTGTATCATCAGATGTGCTTAGATATCCTATATATAAATACATACGAGCACTTGACTTGACACCGCGGTATTAATTAAGACCGCTTTTTTATTGTAAAGATCTTTTACTCCCACGGGTTTTGATTTTTTTTTTTTTTAGTTAAGTGTTTACTCTCACTTGGGTCTTGTTATCGTTGAATTTTTTTTTATTTTTTTATTTTTCTAGGGAGAAAATTTCTAAAGAAAACACTTTTTTTTTTTAATGAATTTCATGCAAGTAATGGATTGAAAAAAAACGTAATTGATAATTAGAAGAAAAAAGTAAAGAAATAATAAAGTAAACTGTATGAAGTATAAAAGAAACGAAAAAGTTCATTAATTCTGATGGTAATAATTTAAATAGCACGTGTTGGTACTGACGAGAGTTGTCTGTATGATTAATGAAAGTCTCGAAAGCTTATAAAAAAATAATAAATGATTGTAGTTAGTCTGAAATAAAAAGTAAAAAAAAAATAAAACAAAAGCAAACTCTTTACTGTAGACTATAGACTAATTTAAAACATAATACTAATTTAGCATCGATAAAGGTGCGATAACAAATCCTGTTGCATTGCTCTCTACCCTTTACTGCTAACTTTTTTATCCATCAATATTAACCTCATAAATATCTGATCATTATTACTCAAGTAAATTGATTGTACTCCAGATACTTGAGTAAATGATTGGATTCGATGAAAACAGAACATGATAAATAAAGACAATTTATCAAAACAAATTGTTTTCTTTAATTTGTTTTTTACTACGTATTTATTCTCCAATCTGAGCTGAGGTTTGCTTTTTTTATTTTTTTTTTCATCATACTAATCGCAATTGCGTAATAAAACACGACTCAAAACCGCCGACGCTTGATGCTTGTATGGATAAATGTACAACTGGTCTTTTATTATTGTTATTGTTATTTATTTCGATGCTCGAAGGCACGCTCTCGTTTAAATACCTGCATCGGTAAGCTGTAAGTTCAATATATATACAATATACAACATGAATGTGCGGCTAAATTTTTTTAGTACAAGTCCCGGCTAGTCTGAGCTTTAAGTTTATCGGCTTGAAACTCTAAAGCAGCTGGACGGTGGACTTGAAGAGATTTACGTTCATCGCGTTTCTTACCTCATGAAATTCATTGTACATCCAACCGTTTGCTCTTCTTGTTCTTTAGTTTACTTAGAGATCAATCCTCGGTTGCATTACCGTAGTGTCTGCAAGAAAATATATATTTGTACTGGGTGCTTGTTGTCGCATCAGGAATTTTGATTGACCTGAAGATCGACTATTAATCGATGTAAATCATCGAGTAACGATCTCTATGCCCATCTACTTGACTTATCTGATGAATTCTCTCTCCCCGATGATCCACGAGGTTTCATTTGAATTTCAATAAATTATTTATTATCAAATTTATTAACTCGGGCTCAGATACCATTCAGATTCTCGCATTCCTGGGACTGGGAAAGGAATTCCTTAAGAAAACGCGTACCCATGAACTTTAGATTGTTTTATGCTTTAATAAATTTACATACTCTCTACTTACTCGTTATATCACTTTACTTGCTAAAATTATTATTATCTGTTTGTAATTTTTTTTTATTCGTTTAATTTAACAGATATCCTTTTGATTGCCGGTATCTTGCTAGTTAATTAAAATAGATAAACACTTTATGTTCCCGTTAAATGTTGATTATAATTTTTACAACAGTGTGGGGTATAAAATTGTAATTTTTATTTGAAAATTTTCTAATAAATTTTTTTTTTACATAATTTTGTTATATAAATGACTTAACATCCATTAAAACGAGAGTAACTTTCAAACAATTGGTTTAATGGATTTTTTATCGATCAAAGATGCCAACAATGAAATTTTCTTTATTCAAGACATAACATAAATTTTATGAGACATTAAAAAATGTAAAAACTCTTAAGATAAACTCAATATTTTCACTTTTATTACCGGTGAATAAAAGTGAAATGCCTAAAAAATGTAAAATATTAAAAATAGCGAGTAACAAATCAATAAAATTCCCTCGGGCTCATCACGTAACAAAGCTCCGATAGTAAACGTCCGGTAACAAAGTTTAAAACAGAGCACTAATATAATAATATAAGTACAGCACATAGTTGGCGTTAATATACAAATATATAAATATACATATTATCTGGTCGGTATTGGCGGTAAAGGCGGCTCCGACTGTAGAGTTAGCTTAAAGTCTGGAGCATAGACCCAACTAGACGTAAAAGTCAACGGGGATGTTGTCGATACCGGTGACGACTCGTGATTGCCCCAAGAAGGGAAAGGTGTGGCACAGAGCGCAGTCATGTTGCTGATTTATAAGGCTAAATTCCTTTTACCGCTTCGCGTATTGCTGTTCTGTTCGGTTCTGTTCTGTGTAGTCTAGAGTCTGGAGTCTGGAGTTTAGAGACTACAACTAGAGTCTGCTCTATCTGTTCTGTGTATTATACATACACTTCTTATAATAAGAATAAGTGTACAGTACTGATTGTACACAGAGTATGAGTACAAGAAGGATATTCAGACAGACTCTAAACTCTGAGCATACCAGACTTAAAGTTAACTTCAACTAAAGAGTAGTAGAGGTATATATTACAGAGACCAGAACTTAGCCGGCGAATACACAACCGGGCAACAGCTACAGCAATATAACCCGCCTACACTACTACTTAACTGTTATATATAAATATATAAATGTACGAAAGGATCTCAGCTGCACTCTGTACTGTCTCGTGTATGGTAATGTTGTCGCTTTTCGCTACACATTACATTCAGAATTCAGATTGAGAACAACCGACCCTCTTCCGTTCGATACACTGATAGAAGGATTTATTTGTATTAAAAAAATATTTGTTAATAGTTAACAAATCATTTATTAGAGACCATTTTTTAGTATCAAACAAATATTTCTTAGTATTTAAAATGATTTGTTTGTATTTAATAAATCTGATATTCATTTATTAAATATTAATAAATCTTTTTAAATATTAAGAAATATTTGTTAAGGACTAAAAAGTGGTCTCTAATAAATGATTTGTTAAATATTAACAAATATTTTTAACTATAAACAAATCCTTTTATCAGTGTAAGCTTGCGGAAATTACGCAATCCTATTATTTATGAGCTCTCTTATCTCAAATAATACCATTTTTCATGTTTATCAGAAAATTTTATTTATGGATTTAATTTTTCTCATCAAACAGGATCTCGGTTATTTTTTTTTTATTGTTATTGAAAATTAATTTTGATTGAAGAAAAATATCCGAAAGTTTTGAAACTACGAGAAAATTTTTATTTCCTTTGAAATAAAATAGATGTAAGAGAGAATAATATAATAAAGTGATTAAGAATTTCGAATTGAATGAAATTTTATTGGAAAGAGACGTAGTAATGCGTTTTGACGATAAGTAACGATAGCCACCGGCCTTGATGTCATTCTTCTCTGGAATGATGAATAGCCAGAGTGACCAGCTCAAGTACCTACATAATACCTATATAATATAAGGTATCAATATACAGTTCAAGTACAAGCTCGCGGCTCTATAGGGTCTACTCTCACCCAATAATAATAATAATAATTTAAATATATTTATAAATTATAGTTTAATTGTAATTTGGAGTGACATTAATATTTTATCGATCATTTTAAAAATCATGTTGTCAAAAAGGTTGAATTCTTTTCAGGATTAAATGCAAAATTTTATTAGTAAGAAGAATGAAATTTTTTTAAAAATTAATATCAACTTATGGAATGAATTTTCACACATGTGAATTTTCAAAACTACACTGAAAAAAAAATTAACTTGATTCAAGAGAAAAATTCTTGAACCAAGAATATAATTTTGAAGAGGGTAATTGTCTTGAATCAAGTAAAATTTCCTTAAATCAAGAAAAATTTTCTTAAATCATGAATTTTTCTACTCAAATCAAGAATATTAAGTTATTCAAAATTATATATTTGATTCAAAAACATTTTTTTTCTGTGTATTGAAAATAAGTATATAATGTTTATATTAATTTAAAAGCTTATAAAATTTCCAATAAGAAAATTTGAGTACTAATAAAAATAAAATATGAATCGCCGTCCATAAATACATAGAGCATATGAAGGCCTTAAGGCTCAAATTATAATTTCACAACTTGAGGAATGATACCCGAGACATTTTCATCTGGATCTCGACCGTCGTGGAGTGTATAATAAGATACAATCGATGTATCGGTGTAGAGGTAGAATACTAGATAGAATAATGTGTAATGGTACAAGAAGCGACTACATACACATACGCAATATAAATACTGATAGTGATAGGTATATGCAGGAGATCATGTCACAGAGACCACCAGAGACCAGTGGGCGTACTTTCTATGCGTGCTAGTTATTCACAACTAAACATATCACTAGTATACCTACGAGCATGCCAGAAACTAAAACAAACTAAACTCTTGTAACCAATCTATGCAACGATACCTTTTAATCTTCCGGTAAATATATCTAATGTAGGTATTTATAAATATATATAAGGAGTGTGTGAACATGTAGGTACTTCTATGCGTGACCTAACGCCTCAACAATATTCCGATCCAAAGCCCCAAGTACTCTATACTCTGTACTGTATACTCCCTTTACCCATTGGCTTATACATCGCGATTATTATTCAGGCTAAAGGTAAATGTTACCGAGATACCGAGATCTGCATAATTATTCGTCTTATTATATAACAACAGCAACAACAACAACAACAGCAACAGCAACAACAAACCAACAACGCATTTGAACATTTATACCCACGTATATGCTCACTATATAACTTTTATGTCTCCACCCTACATCTTCTTTCAAAGGCATTTACTTTCTCAGTTATTTTTATCCTATCAGCTATTAATAAATATTTAATTGCAAATTTTTTAATTAAGATGGAAAGTTATATACATTGATGGAAGAATTTAATTTTATTGACAATAAATATTTTTTAATATTAAAATTATATTAATAATTATTTTTTTGATATAATCAACAAGGTATACAAAAAATGAAACAATTCGTATGCAAAAAAAAAGCCTACAATACGTGACTGAAAATAAAAAAAGGAGAATCGATAAGCCTAAACTGAATGTAAAATAAATTTGTTATAAAAAAAGTATAATCCAGAAAGGCTCGTAGACCAGCTTGAGGTCATCCCGATAACCCAATGTGATTTTGTCGTAGCCAGTACCTACTAAAGAGCAAGAGAATTGACACAGTGGAGCAAATAAAAGGCAGTCACACTGACAACTCACATACAAAGCTAAACAGTACCAACTAATATAAGAATAGTTTTATTAGCGTTTATTCACCGGATTGCATTAATGCTGAGAGTCTTAGTCGGTTTTATAAATAAAATAAAATAAAATAAAATAAACTAGCGAGTTTGAGCAAGAGGGAAATAACGAAACGGAACGGATCCGGATCGCCTCGTGCGGAGGCTGACAGTCACGTTGTTCATATGTATATATTTATATATTTATATTTATATTTATATATGTGTATAATATTATCGTAGGGAGTACAGTGGCGGCAGCCGGTCGGCAATCTAACGCTCTCTACTCTCATTCGCTTAAACTTTCCGCGCGACCGCGCCACTCCGATATACTCCGGTTGTGTTGTTCAGCTCTACTGTTCTAGACACACCCTGGTTTGATAACACCCACACCACCTCACGATAAGACCCGGCCGAGCGGCCTATCAGTATTAATAGATGTGCGTCCTGAAATGTTCATTTTGCAATCAACTTCTCATTCTCGTTCTTATTCTCCACGACCACCTAGCGGATATAGACCAACACCGTCGTCCCTTGTTACGCTATTAACTATTAACTATTATAACTATTAACTATTAGATATTACAATCGCCCGACTAGACTGTTACAACTACCTTCTATTAGTTTAAACTACTTTTAACTTATAGGAGAATGTGTGCAGAAATTTTAATAAAAATTATTCAGACCGTGATATAAGATCTGCAGAACCGCCAGTTAATGATAATTATCAATTACACGTGACTCGGAGATTTCAACTCTTAACTCTGCTTGCTTTTTATATTTATCTTGCTGGATAAATAATAAGTTTCAATTAATTTTTATCGCCGGTATTTATTATGTTAAATATACTTGTTTTTGATAAGAGTTTTACCTCAGATAGTTACTACTCCCAATATATATATATATATATATATAAACTGTGTTATCTCAACGCGTTAACTACTGGATTCAAATGTAAATGCTGTTTCAGAGAAATTTTAAAAGCTAGATCATTATTAATAAATAAATAAACTTTTACATTAATTTTGATTTCAATTCTAAAAGATTTCGTATAAATTTTGTTAGCTCTAAAAAATCAACCTCCCTTATTTTTGATAATAATTTTAAAGAACTGTACACTGATAGAAAGATTTATTTGTCTTAAAAAATAATTGTTAATAGTTAATAAATCATTTATTAAAGACCACTTTTTAGTACTAAACAAATATTTCTTAGTATTTAAAATGATTTGTTTGTATTTAATAAATCTGATATTCATTTATTAAATATTAATAAATCTTTTTAAATACTAAGAAATATTTGTTAAGGACTAAAAAGTGGTCTCTAATAAATAATTTTTTAAATATTAACAAATATTTTTAACTATAAACAAATCCTTCTATCAGTATGACAGTAAAAATAAATCGAAATAAATATTTATTTAATATCTCTAATTAGAAGCTCGACAAGACTTCTTACTTGCATGTTGTGAATTAACATTAATTTGAAAAATGTGATTTAACATATTTTAATATGTTAATTTAACATAATGTGAATTAACATTAATTTAAAAGCTTATGCCTTTCGTCATTAAAAGACTTATTATAAAATACTTAAGGCTTTGGTAATTGAAAAAGAAAAAAAAGTTAGCAGATAATAAAATTGCTGAAGTTATATAAGGTTTGGAAGATATTTTGAGGTCGGAAACAAGTTGTTTAAACATGAAAACCTGTGGTTAGTTACGGTCATTAACTTAAGCTGATGCAAAAAAATAAATTTTGCTTAAACTCGTGTAAATAAAAATAATGATACACATCATTTATCATTAATGGGGTGGGGAGTTCAGAGGACCTCGGAGTCAAAGTTAAAAACAAAAATAACATACAAGAGATGTATATAAATATTTGGGGAATTATGTGAATTAAAAAAATGTAAAATTAGTTTTATTAAGTGTCCAACGGAGAGCATCCATGTCGGTTGTCGTTGGAAGTTGTCGTTGTCGGGTAATTAGTAATTATAAAGCAATAGCCAGCGAGTAGGGCATGTGAAATCTTCTCTGCTGGAGAATGAGGTACCGTTACGTGCCCAGACCCCAGAGCCCACAACCCAGACTTCAGACAGTCGCTTAAATGACCTGACAGTTTCGAAGAAACCCAGCATCCTTTTTATGATAAACAAAAAATAAAAAAATTCATTCTAAATTATTTTGCTCACGGACTTTAAATATTATTCTTTTATTTACTCTTTAAAGTTTAAAAGGAAATAACTTTTTAAGGCATATATGCATCATAGCAGGTGTCATGATGACATTGCCGTTTATCGCACTTTGTTTACAGTAATTATCTAATGATCTAATGTCCCACATGTATCACCGAGGTACTTTATGACATAAAGAGATACTTAAGGCCAATGTTTACATTATAGTTTATAAAGCCAGCCGGGCTCTCAGTGACAAAGAAGATACTTTTTTTTTTTTTTTTTTTTTCAACTTCCCAATCGAGAATCGGCACCTGGGGAAAGCACCAGTTTTGCTTTTTTAACGCTGGATAACCGTGAAAGCAACTCTCGTTTCCCCCCAACACGTCTTCACCTACGCCCCAACGGAAATTGAAACTCTGGAATAATGACCCTTAATTTCTCGCAATTATTATACAGATATGTTGTATATGTGGTACACTATTTGCGTATTTCAAGGCCTTATTTTTTTTTTTTTCAAAGCAAGGTTTTAAAAAATCTTAATTTTTATTAAATAATAATAATAAAAATTCTTAGAAAAGGTAAAAATATGGTAAATTTATGAATTATCATTTAAAATTAAGAAATCAATGACTTGTTAATTATTTCCTGGAAGGATATTTAAAATGAGACGATGAGGGTGAGGGTCACAACGAAATAACGGAAGCTTGTAAAATTAAGAATCCTCCTTAAAAAGTGGATCTACTTTAACAGAAATTGATAGAGTTAAAAAAAAATTTAATTAACGTTTTTGTATTAAATTCCAGAACTATTTGATGGTAGTCTCAATGGCGAGACAGTGGAAATCAAAAAAACGAGCGGACCTGATTCTAAGAGTTCATCGCACCCGAGCAAGTTTTGCATCATACAGTCACAGTCGGAATGATAATAATGATGATGAAGATGAGGATGAGGATGTAGGCGAGGAGAAGCTAAGGATCAAAAATTGGCTAGCGAGCGAATCTCAGTAGGCGGATCTCTTTCAGATTAGCATGGACACAAGTATCACGTCAGATGGGTAAGTATTTTTTCACGCTTCAACTCTACGATAATCTGATGAAGACCCATAACAAATAATAATAACCAGTTGAAAAATTAAAGAGACTTTAAGATGGAAAAAAAAGAGAAGTTTAATCTGTTAAGCAAATGAGTCCATCTTCCGAAGGTTTCGGATGGATCTAGCCCCATTTATAGACGCCTGACGTAACCGATAGATTAAAATCAAACGACAGTTATAGACAAGGCTGAACAAAATCAGTTATTTCAGATAGACAAAAATAAAATAAAGAGAAATAAATGGAAGCAAAAAACAAACTATCAACTATTAAGAATAAATAATAATAATAAAAAATGAAAAAAAAAAAAAGTATTAACTGCGTGATCAATGACTTGGTCTGTGGTCCGTTGAATCTCTTGAAGGCTGCCCAGCATGACGTCCAGCCTTTTTTATACTGCGTAAGAAAAATTCGAAACTAACAGATAGACGTCTTCAAATTATTACGGCCGCGGCTACTGTCGATGCATGACAACTCGGTCAATCTTTAAGTATTTTATTTATAGTGTTCCTGTTAGTGGTATGCATGTAGATCGATTTAGAGCTTTCATTAATGTCCCCGGTGCCCTTTTCGATCGGCTATCATCCAAATCCCCAGATTCTCAGATACATACCTAAATATTACACATACTTTTTTTTTAAATTAAATTTAAATATAAATTTTATCTAAAGAGAGATTACGCTGAGATTTTTTAAGTACGGTATAAAATTCATCGAGATAACGATCTCTTAACAGCAAAAAAGTACTCGAAACTTTCACGCTGTATACTGTGAACTGTAGACTCTGTACTGACAGCTACAAACCCGCGTGAAAAGGGCAAACGACCGAAATAAATTTTCACGGGACATTATCTCCATGGGTATCCATAGTTTCAATTGTCACTTGCTTTATTTTCGGCCGTTTTTTAAAGAAAGTTTACATTATTGCTCAAACTCATTGTACGAGACTAACCACCTCCCTGCACTTTACAGTTTATTATTTTACACTTTATGCCGGCAATTAACGCGATTAAAATCCTTCATTCCACCCAGAATACTTCAATGAACAATAATCGTGCAATTTATTCCCATTTCATCACAATTTAACCCGCAAATCGGCATTCGTACATCCGTACATTCTTAAGTGCGGATGTACAGAAGCTCTGTATCTCTGTAACTATGCAGCCAATTGAGTTTATTGTTTTTTTATTGGATTAGCATCACCATTTCTCGTAGACTTGCGCAATTTTATTTGAATTTAATTGATATTTGAACCATAAAATGCAATCTTTACACTTGTACAAATTACGCCGCAAATGTACGAAAGCTCTCTATCTCAACAACTATGCAACGGATTGAGATCTTTTTAACAGAATGGATAAATAAAATAATTTATGAGGCTTGGGAATTAATAAAATAATGTTTTGAGGTGTAATGGTATATAATTATGTATAATAATAACGCATCTTGTTTCGAGAATCCAGAAACCGCAAATCCAGGCATGCTTGTTGCAACAAGTTATCTCAAGAATTCGCGTGAAACACGAGGGTGTGTTTTAATATTTTATCGCAATAAATTAGTCCAGCCTCGGCTGTGTGTGTTTATGTGTTGTATAGATATAGAGAGTAAGGATTATGGAGTATGGAGCTAACTCTAAACCGGTGGGTACATCTAACATACATAACAACACGAGATATAATACAGTACGGCGAGTATATAGGATAGATCGTATTCGCAATAGCGAATGCATCCGGCGATCTAAAGCGCATGGCATCTGCAGGGCGGGGTGGCTCGCCTCGACTTGTACGTCAACCACACACACAAACACACATAGACACCTATGCAATGATAAAACATTGAATCCTTAAGATAGCGGCCAGGCAATGTAAGTTAAACAACACCAACACGAATCCGTACCCGTGTACCGGTGACTAAACGGGATCGAGTTCTGGCAAGGAGGGAGACTTAGAAAGTGAAACTGAAAACGGCGTGTTAGAGTGCCCCACCCTGGCGTGGTCTCCGCTCACACAGAGATCTAATATAACAAGCTGAATCCATGCCAGACTGCGCTATGGACCGACTGAAAAATATCTCCGGGCAACAGATCACACACTCTAGAAGATAGATCCTAAGAAAAGCTGCTACTAATCCAGATCCAACTGCTTTGTTTTTCATTTAAACAATTATTTTTTATCTCGAATGTTTCTTCTAGATTCAAAATGCTTCAAAATGATTTTTTGGTTCAGGATTATTTAAATAAAAAAAAAAAGAAAACTGGGCGTCGAGAAACGGCTAATGAGAACCAGATCACCCGGGACAAGTGGAATTGATTGGATCTTTGGTTTTTGTTGGCTGAAGAGTCATTTCAGACGGGTATCTCGTATCTAGGAAAAGAGACTGCATCAAACTTCTCTAACTCTAACTAGAGGACTTAGAAAGTAAAACCGAGATCTTGGACGGTTTCTGGCTCTGACTTGAGAACCCCACCCTGGAATCTCATGAATACGCTGGTAATATCTTTTCTAATATCTGGGTGATAATATTATTCACTATTCCGTAAACAAATTAAAATTTGAATCTCTCCGGTGTACAAATATGCTCGTGAGAATAGATGATTAGACAATTATTTTGTTATTATTTGAGACCCAAGAATTAACAACAATAATAATAATCCTTTCCCCTTCAATTCAACCCAGTTGTAACCCGGCCACGTCATTAGAGCAGCTCTGGTTGCTGGTTGCTGGTCTCTTACGCCTTCCTGTAAATGGGGCTATCCCGTAAACGGTTTGGATCCTCAGTGCTCCATAAAAGGCGGCTAAAATGTGAGCAAGAAAGGCTGGTCTACACGTGTGGGAAAAGGGAATTCGACAAAACTAAACAAACTCCAAGAAACTTAAACTTAAACTTAAATAATTCAAGAAAAGTATTCAAATCCTTCAGACAAGGAAGTCCAAGAATAATTACCCGCAGGTAGAAGAACAAATTAAATTAAAAAAAAAAAAAAAAACAGTAGCCCTGAAATGAGCAACATTGAAATGAGCATCGACAAGTAAGTCAGTTCAAAGTCACCAGTGAGTCTTGGATGCAGCGAGACCACCTGGGATAACTGTCAACGACAGATGCTCAGTGATTAACTGTCCCAGTGTTGCGAGTTTATTTGGCTTGGCTCGGCTTAGTAATTCATCAAGGAATCACGTCAAAGTATCCAAATCGGCGCGAAGCTTCGTCACTTTAGCAGATCACCATATTAGCATCAACTGGTTGGTTGACAAGAGCAACACCAACACCACAAAGAAATTAACCACCAAGGCTGCTGGCTGCACATTGTCCCGGACATTGTCGAGTATGTCAAGACCTTGTCTAATCTGTCATTGAACACGTTCCAATGTTTAGTTACTCCCGATGTTTAGTCATCTCGTCGACGTCTATGCTCCAACGGTCATATATTCCAGTTAATGGTTTGCTAGTCAACCGTACAGGATCATCGATAATTAGGCTTCTAGGTCACGACCAACTCTAGGTCCAGCAAGCAAACAAACAATAAATTTTTTTAATTTTAATACCGAGCGATAAGTTAAGTGGTAATAAACTTTTTGTCTTGACAACGCGATATAAATAGAATAGACATCTTTATTATTGGATTTAGAAATAACCCGAAAGGTTAAGAGTCAGCTGTCAGCTTATCAATAAACCAGAAATTTTTATCGTTATTGAATTAGAATTTAAATTTATAATTGCAGCGACAATCGAACGTCCTTACACCCTCTTATTATTATTTTCTTGGAGTATCCTACGCACTGAATGTTTAATATTGGATTTAATCCTGTCTCGATTAGATGGTATGGGATGTTGAATGTTGAATTATCAGCTTACCAACCAACTCCGTACCACCAATAAACCTTTACCGTGCATGTGCATTGATGACAGTTACGTAGGCACATTAATTATGCATACGGAATGTCACGTATCACCTGGTGCTCCTCCCACAGCAGAGCGTAACGGGTTGATGGCCAATCAAAGCATCCGATTACGTTACTAACCCCTTCCTCTACTGGTCTGTTGTTCTATTCTATAAGCCGCCGAGGCAGAAGCATAAATCCGAATAAATAATAAAATTGTTTGCTGATCCGAATCTCATCGTTAATCGTAAAACATGAACAAAAGGTATTGCCAAATAGCAGCAATCACCAAACAAAGATTTACGCTTAACCAGCCGAACTATCGGTTGCTCAGTTAAATGTGGTGTGAAAATTCCTCGAGAAGAAATGGCTATGTTCTGCTGAAGAAGATTTAAGGTTTAAGTGTGCCCGGAGGAGTTTGCCTGAAAACGGTTCAGAGAAACAAGCGGACTGGCTGACTTGCAAACCACTGTTACCTACGATAAATTGCTCAGTGCGCTGCCAATTCCTCAGGAATTTGAAAAGTCAACCGACCGACCTTTGGGGGGATCGCTCTAACTCGAAATTGAGATAACGTAGGTGGTAAACGATTTGCTACAGTAGCTTTGCCGTTATTAGCCTTTTGATAAAGTACAAAGCTGGTAACTAAACTGGTAAGTAACGTAAACTATTGCCCAAGTGCTTGAAAGTTTAATCAAGCTTTTATCAAGGAGTTAAATAGTCCACTAACTACGGTATTGTTACCAACAAATAAAAGACCAAGTAATCGGCCTTTCAATAGCGTGCGTCAAAAGTAATCCTTTAGGCTCTCAAAGACTCTTCGTAGAATAATTGACTACAAAGGCATCAAATTGACCCAGTTTTTTTTTTTTTTTTTTATTAAACTACCAGTGTATCGGTAACTGGTAAGCCCTTAGAGCCTAGAGTTGCAAGAAGCACCAGACTAAAACTCTTGGACTGAACTATTCAACAGTTTACGGTTTCTTGCACAAGTTTTATTTTTTTATTGCCCCTCAATCTTTGTTTCTTCCTTTCTTCTTTCTTTCTGGGATTTTGAGATCAGACAAATGACCTACTTGTTACTTTCTACAGTTTTGTGTATCTCACAAATCTCCGAATTGTTAAATTGATAGTTTGTAAAGTGAATTGAATTGAATATGAAAGCTAACCAGCAGCTTCTTTGATGGGAATCGTTTTTCATTTGGTTACGTGGGTGGTGACGACAGCTCGCTGATGCTAATGATTGTTACACGTGTCTCACGTCAGAGATCGGCTTGATGGTTGTCAAAATAGCCGCTAATGCCATTTTTTTTTCTATTGAATGCAACAAAGCAAGCAGGAGCTTCTAATTCTAATCACTATTAAATTTAATCGCTGCACTTATATTATTAAATAAAATTAAAGACTAATGACGTTTTCATGTTTGTAGAATTAAAGAGCGGCATTTATGATCTTGAACTGGCAATGACGAAATGCGATCACTGGTGAATAAAAAATTAATTGGATTTGTGACTTACTAATAAATGATAAATAGATTAAATTAAGATGTGGGTTTAAATTAAAAATAGTGATTGTTGGTTAATCTTTTCCGGAATTAAAACTTTTGAAAGTTATCGGAGTGTTACAAGTTACAGTAGGTACAGAAAAGTCGATTGTTTAAATAGTTTTTAGTTTAATACTTGCTCGGTATTACAATAACTGTGTCAAGACGCTCTAGATCTGACCAATTGTTGCGCAATCTCCAGCCTAATCCCGATCCTCAGGTATACTTTTAATCTACTCGGCTTACAATCTCGATTACGGGGACTTTGAATCGTATTTCTTACTATTGACGTCTCTATTTTATACAGTAATAAAACTTTGCATCAACACCTTTTTTAATTAATCTTATTAATCTTATTATTAACTTTTTTTTTTATTCATTTTTAATTAAACTATAATTAAGGTTTCATTCATCATATTAATTATCTACAAGTTTAAAGAGTTATTTGAACTCAAAAAATTATATTTAATATTTCAAGTGCGCATAATTTGTTAGCGATGAGATGAATAAAAATATTGAAGCTTCTAACGAAGAAGTATATTTACTAAAGTGATAAAACCTCTATAATCTTGAACAAACTAGAATAACCAAAGTTTATAGCCAAAATAATTTATCGGTTAGTCATAAAAGAGCCAAGATCTAATAAAATATATCTAACTTTCCATCGTAATTCAAACAAAACCTGATCTACCGGCATTCTGAAATAGAGCAAAGAACAATTCATCTCTTCTTTTTCTTCCTCTTTAACTTCATACAATATCACAAACTAACGGTATTAAGAAGGTAGCAGCCAAAAACCTAAAACGGGTGAAATTTCTAAAAGAGATGCTAGTGAAGCGGAGCCACTAGCATTGATGCCTACTGAATAAATAAATAAACTAAAAGCAGAATAAAGATAAAGAAGCATAAGCATAAGCCACCGTTGAGGACTGATTCAGCAAAATAATAAAATTATTCGAGTGGTATCGAGAGAAAATTGGGTGGGAGACAATGTTATTATTATATGGTGGTGGTACGGATAGAGTGGAGGCTGGGCGTGAGTGTTCCGCGGAATAATGACACAAGTGGGACCACACCAAGAACCAAGAACGAAGAACGAAGAACATTCTCTATCTAAACTTGAGAGAGTAGATCGGTACAGTAAGAGTAGATCGGTGCTGGTGAGCAGCCCAGCTAACTCTTACTCAGATGAGCGTCCAGTACTGAGAGTTGAGAGAGTAAGGTAGTACCGATAGAACCGGGGAAGAAGGGGATTGAACACCACCACCACCACAACAACAACAACAACAGCCACAACAACAACAACAACAACAACAACAACAACAGCAACAACAACAACAACAACAACAACAACAACAACAACAACAACAACAACAACAGCAACAACAACAACAACAACAACAACAACAACAACAACAACAGCAACAGCAACAACAACAACAACAACAACAACAACAACAACAACAACAACAACAACAACAACAACAACAACAACAACAACAACACAACGACAACAACAACAACAACAACAACAGCAACAACAACGACTCTAACGCGTTAACGTGATAGTGAGACTCGGACTGTACTTTTATTTGGTTATATTCTGTATAATAAGGCAAGCAAGCAAGAGATAGACCAGACATAGAGTGAACCAGGATTCCTGGTACTGGTATTGGTGCAGCCTGCAGCTGATAGCACTAAGTAGGGAGGGCAGGTCGCGTGCCGGCGTGGTGCTCTCCAACTCCCGTACCGGGAGAGGACCCGACCAGGTACTTACCTTACCTTACCAACCTCTCTCACGGTTATTCCACAGCTCCGCGCTCATCCACGCGGTGCTGAGCTAACGCTCATTCCTTGTTTCTTATTTCTTGTTCCTACTAATAATTATTACACACATTCTACTAACTTTTAATTATTAGTCGGGAACTATTATCACTTTGTTTTGTTAATTTAAAGTTAAGTGACTTTTTTAACATTTACTACCGAAATCTTATCATTGATTTTGAGATTTTTTTTAGACTTTGCACGGAAGTTTTAGTGTTCAGTGCTACAATTGATAATTGATTGATTAATTGAAGTGTGTAAATATTTTTTAGTAAGAAATAGAGCAAGTGCAATACAGTGTGGCTTAATGACAGTGGAGACTTGAATTTATTACGGAGGATTACGGAAATTTTTTAGTTATTTTGGGGCTCAGAAAAGACTAGGACTGTAGATTATTGATCATTTTTATAATTCGGAAGTGCAGCATGCTATATACGGTTGTATTTTAATCTTTTATGTGATGACTTTGTGCCCGCGGCTGATAAGGGCCAGTGACACGTGCTTTGGTTATTTTTCCACATGTGCCTAGTGGTCGGTGCGACACGTGGATTAACTATTACTGCTGTTTTTTTGTAAGCAAGCTGTGCTTTTTTCTACGAGATCAAATGAAGTGTAAATGTAAGTTTTTTTTTCGAAAGGTTCATTTTTGGTTTTTGAGGTGGAAGTTTTTTTGATTTTTAAATTCGGTAGAAATTGTTGAATAAATTTAGGTGAGATTTGAAAAGTAATGATTATTTTATTTGGACCTAATTTTGGTTAATTTGAAAAGTATTGAAGGTAAATATTTGTTGGAAAAGTTGAAACTTTAACAAAAATTTTTCTTGATTAGTTTTGGAAGTACACAGAAAAAAAAATGTTCTTAAATCAAGTATATAATTTTGAAGAACTTAATATTCTTGATTTGAGTAGAAAAATTCTTGATTTAAGGAAATTTTTCTTGATTTAAGTAAATTTTACTTGATTCAAGAATTTTTCTCTTGAATCAAGTTAATTTTTTTTTCAGTGTAGACAATTTTGAATTAGTGTAAAAAAATTATTTTTTAAAAACTATTAATGATAAATTTTTTAAAAATATTAAACTTTAAATAAAAATTTTATGATGGGAATATAAATCAAAATTAATAAAAGAAATTTTGCAAATAAGAAATGTTTAATTAAAAAACTAGATAAATAACAAATAGTGTTAGTGATAGCAATAATAATAAAGAAAAACGTGATGATGATTAAACGATAAAATAAAAACAAGATGTAAACAATAAATAAAATTTAGTTAAACATATTAATGAACTTCTCACGTCATTTACAATCATCTTGTGTATCTATCATGTATTTGTCTGAGATATAATATCCCAACGATAATAGAATACGAATACAAATATATATTCACTATTCACTACTACCATACCAATAAAATCTTGAAAGAAATGGTAATATGTACTCTCTATTTAAGATACTTAGTATAACGTAAATGGTAATGTCATCCCCGAAGTATTTTATTGCCGCGAGTGTTAGCCAAAGTGTAGAGTAGAGACAACAGACCACAGAATAGAAATAAGAAATAAGAATGAAATACTAAATACGAATAAGATAGGTCTTCATATATGTACAAGTAAATATAAAGATTATGATATGGGATGTGTGGGGCAAATTTAATGTGAGGAGAAATAGAGGCAAAAGGACCGGCATTGTATACGATCCATGAGAATCTCTCACGATTGTCCTCATTCTCGTAATAGCCGAGTATTCAAATATAATACAGTCCACGCGTTTATTATGTGCAGCATTTTGTCCACAACTTTTTTTATTTCTTCTTTATTATTATTTTTTATTTTTATTTTTATTCGGTCCTCTACACTCTACTCTGTAGGTATTACAAAGAGTGTTGGCCAATTTTAGAGAAATTTTTTTTTGTCACTTCTCTATTCATTCTTTTTTATTTCTCCGACAATTTTTTCCTAATTTCACATTTTGTCTCAACAGTTAATAAAACACTTATTATTAAAAAAAAAAAAAAAAAAAAAAAAACAAAATTAATAAAAACTGAAAAAAAGGCGGTAAATAATTGTAAGCCGTATTTCATAGATATAAAAAAAATGAAAAGACATAAAGGGTGATACGAATAAATTTATGGACAAGGAAATTGTCTGGGAGTGGGCTCTCTTTCTCTCTTTATAGGTAGAAGAGCAAGAGTGCGACTGTTGGGTGATATAAGGATGCCTGTGGGCGTGATTTTTTCACGCGCCTAACTTCACCAAGGGTGTATGCTCACAACACTCTCGCATCTCTTATCCTATATCCAGCCAGCCGCCTTTACCTTGCCTATCAATGATATAACCGTGTAGGTATCGTACTGAGTGTACTGAGCACTGAGTAGTGAGTACTGAGAATAGTATGGGAAATAATGTCTCGAGTTCCTCCACTCTCAATACTTAATATATTTACACTACTGAGGACATAACTTCTAATCTCGATACATTAATCCTTCAATCGTTAGTTTACTTCCTGATTTATCTAAATATCTGCACCGCGAATATGCTAATTTTAATTATCCGCCTCTTTCTGACTTTGATTCATTAACTAATTAAACATTTACAATTTACAATTAGATCAGTATCACTTCTCTTCATTAATCTTCAATTATAATAAAATTAAGTCATTAAATTGCATTGATTTTTATTTTTTATTTCACACTCTATTGAATTTCAATAATATTTTAATTAATTATTCATTTTAAAATCAAGAGAAAGTTTATAAAAAAATAATAATTAACAAGTTGAATTATTAAATAAAAGGATAGTGGGAAAGAATAGGATTGATGGTTGGTGTTGTCAAATTAATGAAGATCTACGACTGAGCCCTGCAATAATTACGTAAGTCTTTCTCCTCCCAGGTACAAATACAGAGTTGAGTGTGTTATATATTTAAGAGCTTGTGTCTATACAGCAGTTAATCTGAAACTTAACTGAAATAAAAGGACCGAAGCAAAGGTCTTTCACTTTGTAGGTACTTATACTTAGTTAGTATCAGAATCAGGACTGAGGTGAAGCTTTAGCAATGTATGGTAGTAGTTATAGTTACACTCTCGGCGTGTTGAGTTGAGTTCAAACGGTGAATTAACGTCAGCAAGCTTTATATTACCAGGGATAGTGCTATTGAATATATACATATAGAGTGCACAGTGTAGGATAGGATAGGCAAGGATGAAGCTCCTGTAAAAGAGATCCGACACGCTTTATTTCCTCACTACGTCCGTATGATACCTTCCATTCCTTTATATCACTTTTGGTTAGTGGAGTACACTGGACTCAATACCGAACTACCGATGTACTGTAAACGGTGGCAAACGATTCCTCTTTTTCTCCCTGAAGGCGCTACAACTTGTCGGTATGAGTTTCTCTTTCATTTAACTCTCACGGTTTTTATTTTTAACCTTGAAATTTTTGTTTCAGTTTTTGATTTTTGCTTTATTAGTCAAAAAAATATTTGTAAAAAAAACCATCTGATTTATTTTTTAAAGCTTTAAAAAAATATAGTCACACCAATAAGAACTTATAAGAAAAAAAAAATTCTTTAATCAATAATTTTTTTGTCCGTACAAGAAAAGTAATAAACTTTTTTCGAATATTATCGAATAAATTACAGCGCGAATAAAAAAATAATTAACGATTCATGGGTACAGATTACGACGTCTTCTTTACGGAGATAAACAACAAGATTAACTTTCCATAATAGTTGAATAGTGACAGAGCAGAGCTCAGAAAAACAAGTTGTGAAGCAAGATACATGACAACAGATACCAGAATCCGAGAATATCAATAGAAGTTAGAAGTATAAAGGTCCAGTTCACGTTGTAGCTGCTCGCGTTTTACAACAAATCCTTTTATTTACTTATAGATGTCAACCGGTACTATACGTAACCACTTTATACGTGTACAGCGGAGGCGTATTCCGTCTATCTTACAAATCATATGTACATTTGTACTCTATTTTAATTCCATTTGAGTTGTACCGTTTTATTTTTTCGCTTTAGGATTGTGCGGTAATGTAATTTTCATTTAAAAGTAGAACCAGGTGATTTTCCGGAGATAAATTCCGATTTTAATAAATCTTCACCTACTTCTATACTGTCGTAGAGTGAACAGACTTTCAAATGACCAACTCATAGCAGCTCGCTTGTAGGCAAATGTAATCATCTAATTATTTTTCAAATATGAAAATCCACTGACTGTAAATTAGATTCTATAAAATAAAAGATAATTCCGGCAGAGGAATTTTACCGATATCTGAGTACTTAGACTCGATACGAGTTAATATAATGTTACTCATGAAATATTCAGCCGGTACTACCACGAAATGATCGTTTGTTAGTCAACGCAATCGGTATAAGACACTACTTTTTGTTTCTTTCTTTGTTGAGCTCGCGGATATTTATCGGGGATTCTTTGTTTAAACTTTTTATACAGATCCCTCGTATTATTTATCTTTTTTCCTTGTTCTTCTTATGTGCGTTCCCGAGTTTTGTCCTTCTATTTATTCATACATTCTTACTCTCTTCCTTGTACGCGCTTTTATTTATTGTACATACATTTAGTGTCCCATTTTACTTGGTAGCTTCAATTCAATCTCTGACGTCAAAATCTTTATCAATGAAATTTTATTTTTAATCCGCCTTAAATCCCAGGGTCAAATTTTTTAATTTTAAATATACTTTTACAAAATTATAAGAGAGTTCTGTTGTAGAAAATTTTATTCACTGTAAAAAAAAAGTACTTTTTTTTTAATTTACAAAAATTTTTATAGTAAATTAAAAATAATAAAATTTCATTTTTTTAAATTAAAAATTATATCTTCCTTCAGAATTAAAAAAAAAAATATACATTTATATATATATTGAAATAAATAATTGGAGCTTTTAAATAATTTAATTCCGCGTAAAACAATTAACCGGGAGAATAATTGAACAATTAAAATGAAATGGTTAAAAAAAATTACTGAAGAAAATTCCAACGATTACGATTACGACAAATAATAAAAAGAATAATGGAATTCTGGGTAATTATTTAAGAAGGTTAAATATAAAGCAACAAAATTAGCGACTATAAAAAATGTTAATAAAATAAAAGCAGTGAGTTGTGAGTTTAAAGTCGTCAGTGTGAAGATGATACTTATTACTATTACTATTACGGTACAATACAATAAAACAATGAGAATGAAAATGGAGTTCTCACGAGTAGACGCAATGACTCGCTGGCTTATGAATGTAAACTATGGGCGACATCGAGCGTAATAGTATAATAGTATATAATAGTACATAACAGCATCAGCTCTAAATCTAAATGAAAATAAAGATATCACTGATGAGGACAAACGGCGACGTGATAATGGACTAGCAGAAAAAAATTTCATTTTCTCGAGACACTTCTGAGAAGTCTCAGTCTGAACCCGACACTTGTTACTCTACTCGGTACTCTAAGACCGTACCGCGGATATCCGAGGCTTGCGAAACACCAAGACTCTTTGGTTGCTTGTTATTATTACTATTACTATTACCGATCCTCAGCCTCTACTCACCAGTCCTGGCTATATATTTAATTTTTATTGTAACTCTAGTCGCGTTGATACTCTAGTCAACCAGATGGATGGAAAGTGCTATTTAATACTGATCACGTCAAAGTTCCGACACTGATTGGAGATATTTTCTCTTTACTAAATCAATTAATGTCCAACTTGTTTTATCTTCTATACTTTTAATATTTTGACAATTATTTCCTTAAGAAAAATTTTTTTTTTTTAAATAAATTAATATTTTTAATGTATTTCAATTAAAGTTAAATTATATTAAATACACAGAAAAAAAGGTTTACTTGAGCCAAGAAAATATATTTCTTCCTAATTATTTTCTTGAGCGAAAAAAAAATTTTTTTTTGACACAAGAAATTTCACTTATTCCAACAAAATTAATTCTTTTGCTTTAAGAAATACGTATCTTGATCCAAGAAAATTTATTTAAGTTAAGAAAATCTCCTTGTTTTAAGAAAATTCAACCTCTTGCTCCAAAAAATTTAGTTCTTGATAGAAGAAAATTTTCTTGTCTTGAGAAAATTTCTCTCTTGCTCCAAAAAATTAAATATCTCGATAGAAGTTAATTTTCATTAATATTTTTATTGATTAACATATCAAATGGGAAGATTAAATGATATTGAATTTTTTTTTTTATTCAATATGTATAATTGAACGCTAAAATAATATGAAATGGGTATTAAATATTCAAGAGAAAAATTTTCTCAAGGTGAGAAAATTTTTTTCTCAGCTGAAGTAGATGGCGCTGCTTCCCTAAAGTATCTAAAAATCTTGATCAAATATAAAAATTTATTGTATCAAATATTTATGATAATTTGAATTAAAAAAAAATTACTTCTACCAAGAATAGAATTTCAAGAAAAATTTTTACTTCGGCCAACACAACTTCGGTCTTCCTCCAGGCACCCGAAAATTTTCTTGAGCCAAGAATTTTGTTCTCCAGTCAAGAAATTTTTCTTTCTGTGTATTTATACTGATAAAAAAATTTATTTAATTAAAGATAAAAAATTTTGAACGAAAAAAATAATTCTAAAACAATTTGGATAAAATTTAAAAAAAAATGAAGCAATGAAGGAAGAAAATAATAAAAATGAATTGTAACTGGTTAAGAAATAGGACGATAATATTCAGAAACATCTCTATTGTCTTATAAACCCATCTCGTAAAATAAAACCCGATATAGCCGCTTGTTGTTGCCTCCTTGCCATGCAACTGAAGATTATTAGGGTCACGACGTCTGTAAAAGTGTCGGAAGTAACATTTGTATGTGGCTAAACATCACTATCACTCTTATTATTATCATTGTTGCTATTATATTTATTGTAATTGCGTTAATCGATTGATTTAACATCCAACAATTATAAATTATAAATAATAAATTATCATTTTATTTTTAATCGCAACTATCCGGAGGTGGGCACATGACGGGTTGAATAATCTAATGTGAGTTTAGATTTATTTAGAATAGCAACTGTCGATGAGATGCGTCCTATTTGTAACGGTTTATTTATTTATTTATTTCCTCTCTTCTGTTCAATAAACCATCAGCGGTGGTACAGATTCTTAATCGAACTGGAGTAGAATTGTAACGCGCGTAAGTTAAGAACTAGTAAACTTTTGTTAGCCTGATTTTTATTTAGTTTGCGGAGTATTTTAATTTAATTTAAATTCAATCTATTCCGGTAGTTGTCTTGGTACCGATACAAAGACGAATAGCAGTACTTCATTACCCAAATGTATTCCGATCTTGTATAATCTGTAATCATAGACTGTACATATTCTTGGAGCGACTCGCCATTTTTATTCATTGAGTTTAAAATTTATTGATAAATATTCAAGATTAATTTAACAGTTAGCTTATTTAAATAATATTTACAAAGATCGATGCGCTTTTTGTATTCCCAATATAAAACATAACTTTTGCTGACTCCCGGCTCATAAATTACTCATTCAATTTTTAAAGTTAATGTCATCCTTCAGACTTTTATTCAACTTTAATATTGATATTAATATTTATATCGTAAATTCAAGAAAAAATTTTTATGTAATCGAGGTGTGGTCTCACTTAAAACTTTTCTTTTTAATTGTCCCTTTCACTTTTCGTCTTCACATGAGACAGTTATTAATTATCACTCTCTTAGTAATTATTATTTTCGGTAAATTCTCCGATAAATTTGGATTAATAAATTTCAAGTGAGAGTACGCTTTGACTACGCCCAGTACTTGATAATTTACCCTCAATATTTTGCAGTTAAGTGCTTATTAATCACTTTTATTTAAGGTGTGCATCAGTGCCCTAAACTTTCGAGGTATTTATTAACACTTTTTCACCGGGAAAATTAATGCTTTTTTTTTTAATTCAACGAATTATTTTAATTTATTAAATCAAATAAATTTTTCTTTATCACTAATAATAAAAAATGATAAGCTAAGATTTATTTTTATATCGATTTCCGTCGAGTACATTAATAATGACGACAATAATTCAGCAATTTTAAAAGAATTTAATAGAAAAAATGTACATAGTAAATAATTAAATGTAAAACTTAATATACAGGATCTGCCCACCAGTTTAGTGAAAAAAGTTTCGATAAACCGTAAAATGCTAGCTAAATCAAATAAACGGAAAAACGCCCAAGTGTTTAATATGCAAATATATGTAAATTAAACATGACACGTAATTAAATAAAATTTATAATGTAATAACCGTATAAAAAGGTCCTTTAGAGCGGGTAATTTATCGTAATTTGGATTGGTTAAAAAAACTAAATCGGCTTTGATTTTCCAATTAGCATGTAAATAACAAAATAAATATTATAATGATAAATAAATAAATGGAGTAAAAAATAGGAATAATAAATAAACTAAATTGGAGTTGAGCGACATTCTCACGAGTAAATAAAGGAGAGTGCTATCGGATCGTGAGACAAAGTTGTATCTCGAGCGCTATTTAATCAACAGTAACATATAAACAGGAAAAAGGATAGCAATACCAACAACAAAAGTTAACATTGCATATATTGCATGCCATCAGTACACTAGCAACACCGGATCGATACCAACACTTTATTATTTTCTCTCGATCCTCGATCCTCGGTTATAATATTACATGTATGTATTATATAGTATATAGTATATAGTACATAGTATGTACATATAATATAACATCAGCTGTCTCTGTTTAAGTTGCAGCATTGCGTGCGTGGGCTGTTAAAATGCGCTGACATGAGAACATCTAACCTCTTATGGGACGAGACAAATAATAAATTATAATCGTCACGATTATCACCCGTAAGCGTCAACTCCCACCCTCTTAATCCTTAATTCGTTATTTTACTTTTTTATCTCACTTCTTAATATTATCTTTATTTTAATATCCTCATAAATACTCATAAACTTTTCTTTATTATTTACGAAATAATTTTTATGCACACCTTTGGTATTATATATTAAGTATCGAGTATTAAGTCGTTATTTATGCTCAGGCACAATAGATTGATTAACAGTTCACCTCCAAACACCTAATTCATTACTTTACCTGCAGAAAGAATTAATATAATGCACACCTTAACCATTAACTATCGATACACACCTCATATATTCAATCTTGATGCTAATTTAGGCTATTAAGTCTTGATAAATAGACAAAGTACTAAATTTTTAGCACACCTTAACTAAAAGTTGTTATTATCAGTATTATATCCTCAAAAAGGATTAAAAATGGTCAATTTTAATTAAAAACATGCAAATTTAGATTTCTAAATACGTGAAGGTGAAAGAAGATTGAATTCCTCATAAATTGCCCTGTAATAGAAGCACTTTCAAGCGATTAGATCCTAAAAAAGATGATTTGACGCAAATAGCGGCAGTTGAATTATCCGGAACGATGCAGCCTGAACTTGATCTCGAGCTCGACTGGCCTTATTAAATCCCCCCACCATCGGTTGACAAAAAAAGAGAGGCGCGGCCGGGTTGCGCGTGAACAAACTAAATGAGTAGTGAGCGGTAGATGCGGCGTAAGAGGATCTCTTCTCATCATTATCATTACTGTTATTATTATCCTCGGTTTTATTTTATTTACTCCTTATTCTCGAGCACATACACAACTAATAACACAAATAAAATAAAGCTTGGGTTAAAACTGCAGTAGGTGAATGCCGAGAGAAATCATAAGTCTGCCGAGCAAGGACGTGATACAACCACACCCTTCACGCCAATACGACTCATCTTAACTTTCTATAAACCACGCCAAAAACTGGATCATCTTATTCAACAAGTCTCATTATATTATCCTCGCGTTAAATTCAATTACTTCCTCGTCTTACTATTATATCTCGAATGTATCAATTACGCCTAATTCTTCTCTCAAACTCCGTACACTTATTGAGAATTCTTACGTTGAAGTTTTTATATAAAAAATTGCACAACTCGACACGATTCGTGGAAGGTATTTATCCTCACACGAAGTTTAAATTTCTACAACTTATGGATCTTGAAGTTTCAAGTAAAACTTGACTGCTGAAGAAAAGAATTTGAAGTCGCGGATAAAATCTTTGATTCCCGTTTTATTTTCTTAGTGACGACATAGTTAAACAGCTCAAGATTGCTTGAGATTTTTCTTATAACTTTTTCAGCAACTCCGATTTAAAGATGCTCGCACTCTCACTTGTCCAATTATCCGGGAATTTTTATAAATATTCAGCCCAAGATGGAAAAGGAGACGAGAATAAATACAAGCAATAAGTGTTATATTATAGAAGTACAAGTGAGACCTGATTTACTTTCTTGTTTAATTGTCACCGTAATTATAGAGAAGAAAGATGAGAGATGAAAATAAAAATAATGGGTACGGGTTTTGCGAGGACTGTTTGTTTTGCAGAGTTAAATCTAGCTGCCGAGTGGCGAGTGTACTTGTTTCTTTGTTCTGGTAGTTGCTGGTGCAGAATAAGAAGGTGTTTTATTTATTTTTTACCACGTGCTGACGTCGGGCAAGTTTCTCTTTCATCCGTTAATCGAGTACGAGGTGGAGTCGGTCGATCGGTCTCGCCTATAACTGGAGTAACTAAAGTAACACGAGAGCAATGCAACGGTACATTTTCAGTTCTCGAGGGATACGTCTACAGTTGCTTCCCTCATTTTTTATATTGTGTTAAAACTTGTTTATAACTTTACAACTTTTTTTTATTGTTAAACTCGATTCTGTGTAGAGCAAAAAATTATATTGGATTTATTACTTGCATTTTTAAACAATTCATTTTTTTTTTTACAAAAAAATTTTATTGAAGCCTTTTATAATTAAATTAAAATTCTTGATAATATTATTTTTTCAATTTTGTTATTTAAAAAACTTTTTCAATTTATAATTTTGCAATTAATTTTTAAAAATGAAAAAAAAATTTTTTTAATTATAAAATTTGCGGCTTTGTATTAAAAAAAAATAAAATAATTTAAATAATTGAGTAGTTACAATTAAATGTTATTAAAGAGAAATTCTATGTAAATTATAATTAACCGCAAAAAACAAAGCTAATAAATGTCTCAATAATGTAAAGTACATATTTACTTTAATTTATATACCTAAAAACAAAAAAAATATATACCACACTCGGAGTAAAATTTTTGTTCAATGAAATAATTAAACTAATAGTCTGTTAGTATTAAGTTAAATAAATAGTATAAAAGGTTTATATAGACTATAGATACCCGGAAAGATAATTAACTCCGGATTTTACTGCGAATCTAATTGGAATATTATACTGCCAGTAAAGAATTAATGTGATTGCCGTTAAATATATTCATATGAGGATTTTATTTAATGTCTAATCGTATCGCATAGTATGACCATGATAATAATAATAATAATAATAATAATAATAATAATAATAATAATAATAATAATAATAATAATAATAATAATAATAATAATAATAATAATAATAACTATATATTATATAGTTTGCCGGTGAACTCTCTCGAGTCAAGTGATGATAAAGACATCAACGCTTGGGTATACAGTAAGCTCTACGTGACTCTTAGATATTATTTCTGTAGTTATAAATATATAATCTTTGGTCTATTCAGAGACATCGATGCCTCTTTATAATAACTTTAATACTATCTTTCAACTAATAATAATATTTTATTTAATAACTATTATTATTCAAGTAAAAGTACGGAAAAACATCATTTTTTTATTCTATATAAATAGCTCACAATTTCTCATGAAATTTTTTTAAAATTTCAAACAATTATCCAATTAAAATTAAAAATCGAGTTTCATTAAATTTTGACTAAAAAAAAATTGCATACTAAAAATAAAAAATAATCGTATCATAAACATATGAATGAATTTAAATAAGCTCGTTGTAATAAAAATATTGATCGACGTCGGATTTAGATTAATGTCTTCTGGAGATGGTCGGTTTAATTAATTCTCCGAAATATTTAAATTAAAAATTATAATAAACTTATTAATAAAATTATCATCAAGAGGCAATAATTATATTAATACAATAGTAAATAAAATAAAATAAATAAAATAGAGAATAAGTTGCCAATCAGTCTGATCACCGGTTCCGACATCTGTTTAAAAGTTTTAACTCTAAATCAAAGACTCACGTGTAGACATGATTTATTACAATAGCTCCGGATAATTTACAATTGATCTAACGGAAACTTTCACAAGCCAGAAACCAGGATCAACCCTATATATTCTATACTAAATACTATTCTTAATAGAATATCTTTTTCTTCTTCTTTCTGATATGAGTATCCTTTACTTATCCTCACCCGACATTTCTTCGAGTAATTTATCATCCTCCACTAGACATTCCTCTTGTAAAAAACTCCACGGGTTTTGTTTCTACTTCACACTTGGTAATTTATAAACAATTTACTTTTTCGAATCAATTAATTACAACTCTTTTAAATGCAAATACTTGCCGGATCATAAATCACAAGCTAGTTATTTATTTTTAATAAAATATCAGTTTTGCAAAAAGAAAAATTGAATTTTCACTGACAATTTCAAGTTTTTTATCAAAATAAATTAATCAATTAAAAAAAAAATAATCTCCACAAAAATTAAACAAATCACTTGAATATTTTTCCAGAGCCAAAAAGAGGGACTCAAAAAGGCGTGAGATTCAAACGGGTGTAATGAGCGAATATCTCAGGAGCAGCCTGTCCCCGTTAGCTTGCCCGAAGTACCTACCAGCTGCCATGCGGGAGAAAGACTCCAGTCCTCGAAAAATGCCCGGACACATCAGCCCTAAGCAAGCGAGCATCTACCCCCTGAGCGTGCGCGTCTCAGACATGGAAGAGCTGCCGTACGACCTGAGCCACGGCAACAGCAGAACAAGCCCCGGCTCCCACCAACATCAACACCAGCACCAGCCCCACATGAGTCCGGCAGCCCGACCTCACAACCACCCCGAGGACATGGACTGCGAGCCCTTGGACCTGCGCGTCGACCACAAGAAAGAGCACCTGAGGGACGAGAACCAGAACGACATCGAGGTCTTGAACCAGAACGGCCTAGGAGTTCCCTACCACACGGTTCTGTTCCCCCAGCACCACGCAGTGCATCCCCTGGTGCTGGAGGCGATGTACAGATCTCACCCTCCCATCCCTGAGCTGCCCAAGATCCAAGTTCGAGCTCTTCCGACAATGGTTCCGCTGCCCTCGAACCGGTTCTCGGCACCCTCGACCCCGTCATCGTCAACCAGAGCCTCCAGTCCGCCCAGCCAGCCGACGTCGACACCAACTCCAGTGAGCAATCCTTACTCCGTTGGAGTGGGAAACTCTGGACTGAAGCCCAAAGATCGGTACTCGTGCAAATTCTGCGGGAAAGTTTTCCCCAGAAGTGCGAACCTGACCAGGCACCTGAGAACCCACACCGGGGAGCAGCCCTACAAGTGCAAGTACTGCGAGAGGTCCTTCAGCATCTCCAGCAACCTCCAGAGACACGTCAGGAACATCCACAACAAGGAGAAGCCTTTCAAATGTCCTCTTTGCGAGAGATGCTTCGGCCAGCAGACGAACCTGGACAGACATCTCAAGAAGCACGACGCTGATGGACCTACGATACTTGACGAGGTTCGCTCGCGGTACCACGGGCAGCTTCCTCGAGCAGATGAGTCGTACTTTGAAGAAATCAGGAGCTTCATGGGGAAGATAACCTCCCAGAGGCAAGGAATGCCTTACTTTTCGGGACTCCTGGCGCCAACTGCGGAGGAACTGAGAACTGAAAAGCAGCAAGCGCTGGAAGACAAGCGCGGCGACTCCTCGTACTTCAGCGATAGGGATAACCTCAGCTCCAGGTCGAGCAGCAGCGCTTCTAGGGCTGAAAGCGTTCATGAAGACCAACGTGATACCACGCCGCCGTTGTCGCCTGGAAATACTTGATTTTTGTTTTGTTAAGTTTAATTAATTTAAGGAAAATTATTTCATGGTATTTAAGTGTAAATGAGCTTACGATGCTTGATAGGTTTAAGGAGCTACTGCGCATCGGTCGGCGTTTAGAGACAGCGCTTGGTTCTCGCCTGATAGTTACAATTTATCGAATTTTATTGTTGGTAATGTTTTGTTTGTTGAACAAGAGAAAATTTTTTTTTTTTAATAATTTTTTTTTATATTTAATAAATGTTTTCATAAGCGATAATTGATCAAGGATAATTGTTAGATATCTTGTTAAATAAATGGAATATTATCAATATTAACATTTAATAAGATAATATTATTTAAAATTGTTAAAATATGGTAAGCAACTGCGTTGCAGATACAAAGTGAAAATGCTTGATCAGTGATTATTTCTTCATCTTCATTATATTTTCCTTGTTATGTTAAATATCCCGACTACTCTTGGAGTCTGTCGATCGGTATCAAGATCAAATTACTATGAAATCAATATAATGATTGAGAGAAAGTCGATATATGAGATACCGATGATACGAGCCGAAAGAAAAATGAAATAAAATAATAAGCGGGGAATATATTGATAGTATTTTTATGCCTCATTTTAACGATAAGACAAGAGAAGAAACGCCGAGATTAATGTTTTTTAGGGTTACTTTTATTTAGTTAACGGCAATAATAGCGTAATAATTGGATTGCAGTAAGAGTTTATTTAGCAAGAAATAAAATTGCGACAAAAGCAACCTAAAACTCGTTGCAGCAACAAGTTGAGGTAAAAAAATTTTAATAAAAGTACTTTTTTTTTTTCATAAGTATAAGCTAACCAAGCCGATTCGTTCCGGTAGGAAGTAATTCTGGATTTTATTGCCTAGAAAGTGAATTGAGAGTGGCCTGATGGGACATAAACACCGAGATCGGCTTAAACATCGACATCTAGATCAGGATTGGAGGTAAATAGCCGAGGCACGCGTGGATTTTAATTTTTATTTATAATATTATATAGTTATGGAGTCGATTTGATTGGTGATGGCTAATAAAGGCCTGGGTAATGTCGCTCAACTAAACTGGGTATCAGAAATCAGAGGAATCAGCGAGCAAGTGAATAGCTGATAGTTGATAGTGAATGCGATTAAACTCATCGATCTTGCGATAAACGTCCAGTGAAAACAAGGATTAGAAATCGATGGGCGTCGCCGACACTCTGATCCGTCAATTTAATTCCCTCATATACATCGGCTTATAAATTAACAAGAATTATAAAAATAATTAACAAGCTTTTGCTGATTATAAATTGGTTAGTATTATAATTATAATAATATTATTAATAAAATTACAGGCACGAGTGTAAATAGAAGACGTCACTTGTCAGTGTCGCTCATATCAATCTCCCGGATTTTCTTAACTGGATCCAATCGGGGAGTGTGTAATCACCAGGAACTCGCGTGTTTACATCGGATAGTAAAAATTCATTTTATTTTTGTTAATATAAAAATAACAAATTGCGATGAAGACTAAAAGAAGGTAATTCCCTTACATGTAGATATTGAGGAGAGGAAGCGATCGTGGGAAGGAGGATTAATACGTGCCCACTGATATTGCAGTTGCAAGTGGATACACATATATTATATATAATGTAAAACATCCAACAGAAATAATATTTATATGCTGATGCTGAAGAAAGAGAAAGATGAAAATGGTAACGGAATTTGCGCTCCCGGTGAACGCAGCATCCGAACCTACTTATGTACACGAACGTGCCAATCCCGCGTTTCCTCTCGCTAATCTTTTACTATTAAACTTCATATATTAATACACACACGTATAATTTAAAGCGCTTCCTTAAGAGCCCTTTCATATTTTCTAGCCTAGAAATTTTAATTAATTTTTTTTTTATTTCTTATTGTAATTATTTCTTCTTTTTTTATTATTTTAATGACTACTTTGCACTTGAAATTAAAAAAAAAATTTTCACGATAAAATAATTACAATATTAAAAGAAGAATTTTTTATTATTTAATAAACATTTTTTTTTTTAATAAATTTCGTATTTCTCAAAAAAAAATCTTAATTAATTAACTCTTAATAAATTCTTCTGTCAGTAAAAAAAAAAGATGAGTGAAGGGATTAATAATTGAATATTTGAGTATTTAACGATAAAAAATTAAATTAAAAGAACACACAATAAATAAAAGTATAAAAAAGCAATAATTCAGTTTTGATATAAAACGGGTGATATCAAACGGCAATCGCTTATCCCTGGGGCATCTTTCCGTTCATCTTTTCGCCGTTTATCTCACGACATAAATAAAAGTAAAAATATAAATAAAAAGGGTGATGGCGATGCACAGCACACACCCAGTTTAAAAGTAGTCGCTGGTTGCTGATGGTGCAGTCTGATGCAGATACTGATGGTGATGTTTCAGCCGATGTTGATGTTGATGTTGTTGTTGCTGTATAAAATATAAAATACAAACTGAAAGTACAGCGTAGAGTACAAGCGGCCTCGGTCTTACTCTTGCGTTACAGTTTTGCCACGCCCCGATCGAGACAGCTCATCTCGCGAAAGTGAAACGCAATAAAGGAGCCGCGAGCATAATAGTAACTGAGTTAAGTATTAAAGGTTTTAAACTGCTAGTCCGTACTGTACCGAGTAACGCAACATTTCTTCTTCTTCTTATTCTTCTCTTCTAGCCTACGATAAAGTTTAATAAAACAAAATTAAAATAAAGATGAGATCTCTGATATCCTCAACTCGAGAAATTGTTTCTTCACATACAGAGCCTCAACTTACTTTTTTTTTTTTCTATCTCGTATCATCGATTTATTCAGCTCCATTTTTAGTCGAAAAAAATAATACTATTGTTAATGTATATTATTACTTTTCTCTTGTATTGTTTAAAGATCCGATTGACTAATCAGGGAATTATATCACGTTTCGGCAGGTCCGTTCTTTTTTTGCTCTAGTTTCTCCGATTTCACCGACATTTTATTTTATTATATTATATTTTATTAAATTTACTTAATTCACCCTAATTTTGTTTATGTATAAAGTTAGTTTGGCAAAGTAATGTATATAAACAAGGAATATTAATATATATATATATATATATATATATATATATATATATATATATATATATATATATATATATATATATATATATATAAATAAATAAATAAATAAATAAATATATTGAATTGAATAAAATAAATTGTTAAGTTTTAAACGCAAGTAGATTTAATGAATTAATATATATATATATATATTGTTAAATATAAATAATTAAAATGAAATGTAGACTTGGTATCGAGGCTCAATTTAGTTAGTTAAATAAAATTTAGATTTATATTCTTTAGTTGAGTCAATTAATAAAATGTCTGATGATATTGCCCATCGTTCAATCTCATTTAAACTTATTAATTTTTAAGTTATTAACTGTTATTCTTCATGTTAACACGGTAATTATTTATTACTCAATGTCTTTATTTTTTTTTGTTTTAAAAATTTTTTTAATTGTTTAAATGTTTTTATTAAAATTTTTATCAAATTTTATTCATAATTTTAGCGATTGAAAAAATTAAGGGTGAAAATTAAATAATTACCGTAGCCATTAAAACTCATGTAAAACTAAAAAAAAAAATTGTTAAGGCCTTGAAATCTAAAATGGCGAATGAAATTTAAAAGTTGAATCATTGCGTAATAAAATTCAAGTCACGTTGACTCAAAGGGAACCCACCGAAAGCCCACAATACTAAAAAAGATAATATAAAGAAAAAAATAATATTTCTTCTCTTCCGAATGACTTGATCATTAATTAATTCGATTAATCACTCTTGTAAGAATTAATAATTATTTTTGATGATATTTAAATAGATTTTCGAAATCAAAGCCGCAATGTTTACGCCAAATAATAAAAAATAAAATTTTGTAAAAGGTTTTTCTGCGCGGTTAAAAGATTTTAAAACAAACGCACTTATAAATATTAAGACAATAGAGAATCCTACGACAATAATGTCGCGATAAGTTAAATGAATATTTATAATTATTTTATTGTAATTAATTTTATTCCTACCGTTTTTAATTTAAAGATATAACTATAAACGATTACTCGTTAGTTTAAATACGATTGTGATTTCGAGGTTACCGATTTATACGTAAATATATTATGTATGAATAATATGTTAAAACATTTTTAATAAGTTTCAGTATACATAGTTATAAGTTATATATAAATATATAAATACGTTATCGACAGCCTGATTAATTAAAGTTTAAGACTTGAAGGGTGTGTCTGTATTCAAGTTTTAATAGTTTAATGTTTTAATTATACACCTATGAGGTCTGATATTTTAAATTTGTAATTAAATTTTTCCAAATAAAATTTAATATTCTATTTTTGGGACCGAATTAAAAGAAGAAATTTAATATTTTATAAAAATGTTTTTATCTTATAAATAAATATAAATTTTATATTTGGGACCAAATTGAGAGAAGAAATGATATATTTTATGTAATAAATAAATATTTTGTAGTCACATAGTGACTGTATATATGTTAATATGTAACATTGAAAAATATTAAAAATAAGAAATTATTTACTTAAAAAATTATTTTATTTATTTTTACAACTAAATATATAATTTAAATATTAATATTATTTAATTGATTTGTGATTAAAATTAATAATTGCTAATTAATATTATTTCTACAAAGACTCGAATTGAAAATGATATTCAGCCAATTAAAAAACACTCAGCATTACTCAGCAGTAAAAGAAGATTGCAAAATGACTTATAAAGCTCGGCAGAGATCAAAAAAGGGACGGACGTGAAAGAAAAACCACGAGTGCATCAATCTGCTTTCTCCAGCTCGGACCATCAATCTCCAGTCTCTTTGTTTCTTTCTTCGTGCTCTGCCCGAGTAAATAAAAGATAAATTCTCAACGTTACATATACATGAATACATGAGCGAGCAAATTGTCCCACTAAAATTCTAAACCCAAGAAAAGTCTTTTTCTTCTAGAATTTTATTTCTTCCCAACTGCTGAAATTTTCTTATCGGCCATTTTAGCGGGTCGAAAATAAAGATGGGCGGACAATTAATAATAACGTGGGAACAAGATGGCTAGGGTCATAGGTGTGTGAGAACCGGAACAGCTGGACTCTGGCAACATCGAGGACTACGTGACTTTGTAGACAAATTGTTTTTAATGTCGCATTTTTCCTAAATATGAAATACTCTTCATTGTTCAAGTTAAACTTCTTTAACTCTTCTTCTTGCTTTATATTTTATACTTGTTATATTTGCTGACCAGTAGTGAGTACTATTTACCATCGCAATTAACTTTAAGAGCACAAATAAATGTTTGCATAAATAAATATAATTTAGTGTAATTGCTGAGGAAGAAAGTTTATTAATGAATTAGTAATAATAAAAAGCATCAGGGTGGACGCGACTAATGATGCCCAATGATTTCTTAAAGTCTCATTACGGTGAACGTGACTTTGACCCAGTTTAAATAACACTGCAAAACTGTGTCGCGAGTTAGCAATCTACCTAAATCTTTATTTTATTTTATTTACTGCCGATTTTTACTTTAAGTTTATTTTCATCGGCATTTACATTTTTACTTATTTATCAAGGAAATTATTCATCAATCTTCTTCGTCTCCTACTTACACTTAAGTGCTACTATATTTAATCTCTAATTTGTTCGCATTCCTATTTAGATATATTATTATTTTTCATTTATTTTTTAAATATTTTATCTTTGTAAAAAATATTATGAATTTGTAAACATTTTCATACTCAAAAATTAATAATAATTATTGCACTGTAGATTATATTATTACTTTTCATTTATTTTTTAAATATTTATCTCTGTAAAAAATATTATGAATTTGTAAAAATTTTCATACTCAAAAATTAATAATAATTATTGCACATAAAAAAAATAATTATAAAAGTTTGAAATAAAAATTTAACGATAATTAAGTAAATAAAGAAAAAATAACAAGACTAAAAAAATGACAGTAAATTAGAACAAACGTAATGGACATTTGAATAACTTAAGCGAGTAAGCCTTGAAACTGATGACAACAGAGTAGATGGATTGCTTATACAATGATAGTGTTGCTCTTTAGATGATGAATCATCAAATTATCATCATCATCCTCCTCATTATTATCATTATTGTTGTTGTTAGACTGAGCAACGATGATCTTGGTATAAGTCTGAGGTCTCAATACTCGGATGGGTTACCTATGAAACGAGTTTCACCGTTTAAGTTTTCACCGAATTAGACTTATGTTTTCGAGAGTGAATACTCGAGGCTTCCAAACACTGATCATTATTCACGGGGTCCTCTACTCGAAAACCTACAGGAAAATTTGGAACATTTTACTTGAATTAACTACTATTGAATGTCATTTGGTGGATTTCACAGAAATCAGACTATACTTACATTAATTTTGACGGTCTAATGGTATTTTTGATCTAATGCAATTGATTTTGCATCGGTGGTAAATTTTTTAGGCCAAATAAAATTATGCTTTATTAAATAATAACTTTTGTTAAATTGCACTGTACTTTTTTAATTATTGAAGTTTTTAAAGATATTAGCTTATCCCGATGTAACACTCATTAAGAGCTTTCATTTGAGTACCCACATGCATTTTGATATATTTTTCATATATACATATCGAAGTTTTAATTAGCAAATTGTCTAACTCCATTTTAGAGAATCTTCTATTTGTACGAAAAAAATAATTAGTTTTAAATTTATTATCACTTTAAAAAACTATTTAATATCATTATTATCTAATAGAGTTACAATATTTAGGTTTAAATCATTCAAATAATTTATAATTGGATTGCTGCTATATCAAAATGTTAAAAAACCACCCTCTAAAACATAAGGAGTTAGACAAATTGCTAATAAGACCGTCGATATATATCTAATATATAAAATTCTCGTAATACATATAAATATATGAAAAATTGATGTGGGTACTTAAATGAAAGGCCTTGATGAGTGTAACATCGGAATGAGTTTATATCTTTTGAAATGTCAATAGTTCACGAAGTACAAGGTCATTTCTTAATTATCTATCTAGAGATAGAATATTTTCAAATGCAGCCTATGCTTATCATCATAAATTGACTATTGGTGAGAATGATATGAAACCATGAAAAGGCACAACTCCCGGTTAAGACTTTTCCAACGATACTAAATTTCATCATAAAAACCCATTTTATCATATAAATACACTGGCCACAAAATTTTTCTTATTTTTTTAATAATATAGATTATTTTTTTTTTTTTAATTTAGAATTTTCAAAATTACATTCTCACGTTTAAGAGTCAGGATGAGCCAGAGTATGCCAGGATGTGTTAGGCTTTAAAATTCGATAAATTTATTTCTAATGATTATTATACACCAATCGAATTATTTTCACATCCCCTACAAGGTTTTTATACCAAAAAGTTGTTAATGATTTTTTTTAGAAATGTAGAATTTTCAAAATTACACCCTCGCGTGTCTAGAGTAAATCAGATTAGATTTTAAAACTCTCGATAAATTTATTTCTAATGATTATTATTATTATTATATACCAATCGAATTGTTTTTGCATCCCCTAAAAGGTTCTAAGGCTAAACAGTTGATTAGAAAATTTATAATTTTCAAAGTTACATCCTCGCGTGTCCAAAATCAAGACTTGTTATTTTTTCAAAGATCTGAAATTAAGATAGAAAAGCTACTTTTATTTCGGCTGCTGAATGGCGCTTTTATCCTCATTCCAATATTGCTGACTAATTTTAAATAATATAGATATTTTACCCAGCTAAAGAAGCTAGAAAATTTGAAATGACTCAGGCTCTAATATTAATAAGACTATAACAATAAGTTACAAGTTTCTTTAAAAATTTATAAGATTCATTTATTTACAAATAATTGTCATGTTAATTCAACTAGTCGTTAAATTTTAATAATAGCTAGTTTTTTTTTTTTTTTTAAGTATCATTTCAAGTGATTTATAAAAATATTTAATTATCATTCATTTCCAAGGCACGGATTGTAATTCCCATTGCTGCTCAAAGTTTCCATTGCACGCAGCTATTACCGGGCCTTCATCGCGGTTTGGATTCACGGCTAAACACATTTCAGAGCTGATATGAATTAATGCCTTTGTCTGTAAAAAAAAAAAAAAAAAAAAAAAAAAAATTACCATCGACCCTAAATTAATTTCAATACCAAATAAATAAAAAAAAATATTTACATTATGATTATAATTCCACTTTTGCCTCGCAAGTCCATTGCAGGCCATTATTTTGACCTTGGGTTTCTCGTGTTTAGTATCACGCTCCGGAGCGTCCAAGCAAACACTCTCGTCAGTCATAACAATGCCATCTTTAGTCATAACAAACATTTGGATGAGATCAGGAGGACTGACGCAAGGCTCAGTAACCGCATACCCAGCAGGTTGGGCATACATGCCCTGGATGAGGGGTTTCATCAAGCACTTGCCTGTCTGCCGATGAACGATTTTCCCGAAGAATCTGTCACCTTTAGGAAAAAAGTGGTCTGGCCAAACGTTGTCCAGATACCAGTCGAAGCCGCGACACTTGAGTCTGTCTCTCAGCGCGAGTCTTTCGCGGATCTGCTGCTTGTCACGGAGCCTCGCTGCTTCGGGGTTGAATTTAAAGTAAAACTCCGCCCAGTCGTCCATCCAGACCAGTGCAACCCTCGCCAAATTCGCGTAGAGAATGTCTCCTACCCCCCCGGGGAAGGTGTACGGGGAAGACTTTCTAAAGAGATGTCCGACGTGTGAGCAAGGCGCGATCTCGACGCTTCCTCCACATTGCCAAACTCGGAATGACAACTCGAGATTTTCTCCTCCCCAGATCTTCATCTGGTCGTCGTAGCTTCCAAGCTCGAAAAAGTATTCACGGTCCATTGAAAATAGCCCTCCAGCCATTGCCGGGGTCTTGAACGGTTCGACAATATTCTCACGACGTTGCTTCATCAATGGACCGCTCAATGTCAGCCAACGGAAGTGCAAATCCCAATTGAATGCTCCCCAGTGTAATTCAAATGACCTGAAATATTTTTAATCTATATTATTAAAAGAATAAGAAAAATTTTGTGGCCAGTGTATTTATATGATAAAATGGGTTATTATGGTTAAAATTAGTATTATTAGAAAGGTCTTGGCCTGGAGTTGTGCCTTTTTAAGGTTTCATATCATTTTCGCCAATAGTCAATTTATGATGATAAGTATTTACGCTGCATTCGAAAATGCTCTATCTCTAGATACATAATTAAGAAATGACCCTGTATCTCGTGAACTATTGACATTTTTAAAGATATAAGCTCATTCCGATGTTACACTCATCAAGACCTTTCATTTGAGTTCCCATATCAATTTTTCATATATATATATATTATATATATATATATATATATATATATATATATATATATATATATATATATATATATTATATATATGTGTATATGAAAAATATATCAAAATGCATGTGGGTACTCAAATGAAAGCTCTTGATGAGTATAACATCGGGATGAGCTTATATCTCTAAAAAAAGTCAATAGTTAAGAAATTACAGTGCAATTTAACAAAAGTCATTACTTAATAAAGCAAAATTTATTTATAGTTCAAAAGTCACGGCAGTCACATAGTGACTGCAAAATTGCTAGTTATTATTAATTGGTAATATTTCAAGCAATTGCCCTGATAGCCAGAGTTTCAGACCAACAAAGTTGGTGTCAGATAGTTGTTACCAACTTAATGACAGCTTGCGGTCAAGTTCCGAATATGTAACTGTTGGCAAAAAGTTGACTACAAGTTTCTGAGAAAAAGAAGACCAATCTACTGCTGCAATGTCGCCAAATTTCTTGAGAAACTTGTCGTCAACTTGATGTGAAAAAGTTTCAGAAGCAGTTTTTGCTGACAACTTGGTGAACAAGTTGACACCAACCGAGTTCATTTTCAAGGCTTGCTGCCAATTTGGTGACAAATTGCGGAAAGTTGCAACCAACTTGGCTATCGTGGTTAAAAAACCATTTATTTTGCACATTTATTTTACCTCGTGTATGCAAATGTATCATCGTTGATAATATCAATCACTGGTGCGACTATTCGTGTTCTATTCTTAGAAATAGCTTCCAATAATGGTTCCAGCCATCCTGAGACAAAGTAAATTAAAAATATTAATTAATACCTTAATAAAAAAAATTAATAAACTCAGTTTCAAGCTAAACTATCTTACCTACCAACCGTACATTCGCAGTGGGCGTCAAGAAAAGTTAAAACTTGACCTTTAGCTTCCTTGGCTCCAATTAACCGCGCGTTTATTAGTCCTACGCGGGTACCAGACCTCAAAACTCGGGTTGGAACTGCCAGAGTCTTGACATACTCATCCAGGGACTCTTGTAAAAACTCTGAAAAATTTTTTTCATTGTAACAAAATAATTCTGCGAGCAATTAAATAATTAATGTACCTCGATCGCTGTTGTCATCGACGAGAATAATTTCTTTGAGAAATTTTCTGGGTGATCTGTTGATAACACTGTAAACAGTTCTCATGAGCGTGCTCCAAGCCTCGTTGTGGAAGACAATAATAACAGAGGTCTCGGGTAAATCAGTCAAATTAGCATATCTAATAATACATTTTTTCTTCCTGACATCCGGCAGTGTTCTGTTCAGGGGAATTCGGTCGCTGGCCATCAGGTTGAACCTGTTGATCTGAAAGAGCTGCTGCATCACAGGAAAGTCTTTTGAAGATATAAGTACTGGTTCTCCGTTTTTGCCGTCGTAAGCTCGCGGGTTGAACATATTTTTATTTACGATTTCTTTAGTCACGTTTGGAGTCTTCATCGGGTCGACCGAGTCGCCTATGTAATGTCCAACTACTACATGGATCCCTTTTCTGTCTATGTAATCTCTTTGATCATCTGTCAATCTAAAAAAAAAAAAAAAAAATTTATTATTAAAAGTGATTAATTACAATATGACAAATAAAAAATAAAAACAGTTATTCAGCAACAGGAAATAACTTTCTGGTTTAAAAACTCATCAGTGAATATTTTAATAACAAAAAAGCATTTCCGTAGTGTCATTACAAACTAACTGTACACGCAATTTCTGCGAACACCAACAATAATAACGATAATAATACGATAACAAAAATTACCTTAATGACCCGTAATCGTCAGCATATTCACTACTTTTTAGCTTCTTATGTGACCAAACAAGAACCATTAAAATAACTAGGATAGTTGATAAGACTAGGGGCCAAGTGCGACAAATTTTTCTGAAAATCGGCCACATATTTTTTTTTATTTTATTAAGTTTAGATTTAAAATATTTGAATGTTTGATTTAGTGTGAAACTGGCTTCATAATTCTTCTTAATTATATCAAATCATTTTAGCGGCTTATCACAGCTCGGGTCAGGTCACGAGGAAATAATTCTGCAAGTTTAAATTATAATAAAACAATACATCATACTATTACTTATTATTAGTATTAAACAGATATAATTAATATTAATGTTAGTACGTACCAGAAGAATAATTTAAACGCAAGCGCTATAGATCCGGAGATATTTTCACCTGGAACTACGCTGAAGAACAATAGGAAATAGTTGCATTACAAAAAACAAAGATTATTAACTGACCCATCCCTCTCACGCTTCATGAATTCCTTTCGTAAAATTGCTATTTTATGTATCCATGCATAACTTATATTACATACAACTTTTCACATTATTATTTTTATAAAAACACTTTATCCGAAAAATAAATCTCGGCTGATTATTTTTTACTTTTGATTTTAGTAATTCTTTACTGCGAGTTTAAGTAATTAATTATTGAGTAATTAATTGAAAGTAAAGAATATTTATTACTGTAAGTATTTTTTCATTCAACTGCTGGAAGTGACAGTAGCGCGTCCGCAGCACAAACCGCACTGTTTTCTCATTCTGAGCCAGGTTTCGACAACTAACGACGTCACTTGGAGACTATACATTCTATAAACGTCACTGTCTATAGTTTCAATTCAAGCCTTTGAAATTTTCCCTCTTCAGCGCTTTTTATCACCTGCATTATTTTCTTTATTCATTACATAAATTTAAATATATTAATGAAAAAATTTTTTATTTAAAGTCTCCATTAAATTATAATTACCTCACAAAATTAATTATTCAAAAACTGTAGAATTTTTTTTAGTTTTAAATGTCCCGCGCATGCGCTGGAAATTCTGTCACTAGAGCGCGCTGATTGTTGGATGTTTAGTTTGACCAAAATATTTTTTTTTTAAGAAAATAAAAAAATAAAAATACAATTTTTGAGTTATTTTATCAAGAAGCAAAATAAAATATTTTACTCTTAATCAGTTTTCAGAAAAAAAACTATTTTATTTATTTTTTAATTAAATTCTAAATTTTTATTTTTTGCGCATGTGCAGAAAATTTTTTGCTCTTCAAACTTCAACGGTTTTCGTTGTTGTTTACTGTGTTTACTAGCGTCATGTGAAATGTAATTATATAGAAGCCTGTGATTAATTAATTTTAATAGAAAGATTGTGTATTTAATGAAGATTTGTTGAATTTTATTTAAAACTTTAATTAGAAATAATAAGTAAGTATTTTTTTGACGTCTGTGAGATTTTGTGGTTATCCAAAGTAATTTATAAGAAAGGACGCTAAATTTACCGCCAAAAAATAACTTTATTTATTTTAATAATTACATTATTTTTAATGGATTATTAATTAAATATTACAAATAAAAAAATTATTTTTATTCACACGATTTTTGTTTGTAAAGATTATTTAATTAAAATTGATTATTTATCCGGTGAAAAATTACATAACCTTTCTAATTTTTTTAACTTGAAATTATAAGTTAATTGTAGATTTTATTGCAGCTAATTTTCTAGAGGCATTGATAATTTTTTTTTCATAAGAAAATATAATTTTATTTGTCGTTATAAATAAAAATAATATTAAATTTTGCGCCATATATTTAAAATAATTGAAATAATTATCTAACAAATCATTTATTAATTAAAATATCTTACAGGTATAAATAAAAAAAATAATGTCACCGAAGCGTTCTCGAGAAAACGATGACTCCGACTTGGAGGATGATGAGCAGTCAGACGAAGAAGAAGGAATCCGAATCGATGACGAGATATATATTCCACCACCTCCACGTCGATTGAACCAAACCAGCGAAAATGGTGCTCGTCTCATAATTTCCAAGATAAAAATCACGAATTTTAAAAGTTACGCTGGTAAAGTTGAACTTGGACCGTTCGATAAACATTTTTCAGCCATCATCGGTCCGAACGGTAGTGGAAAGAGTAACGTTATCGACGCGATGCTCTTCGTTTTCGGATTCCGCGCATCTAAGATCCGTTCAACAAGTGTCGGCGTTTTAATCCACAATTCCGCTGAGCACCCTAATATCACGAGCTGCAAAGTTTCTATATACTTCGAAAAAGTAATTGAAGAGCCTGAAGGCTACCGGACAATTCCAAACACCCAGCTCAAGATTTCTCGTCGTGGATATAAGAATAATTCTTCACGTTACGAGATGAATGACAAAGAAGTGCCGTTTAAAGCGATCGAACGTCAACTAAAAAGTGAAGGAATTGATCTCGATCTCAGTCGATTCTTGATTTTACAGGGTGAGGTTGAGCAAATTGCCCTGATGAAGCCAAAAGCTGCCAACGAGAACGACACGGGAATGTTGGAGTTTCTTGACACCATCATTGGGACCAACAGGATCAAAGAACCATTGCTCAAAATATCCGAGAAATTGGAAGATTTGACTGAAAAGTTCAAAGATGATGAGCGACGCCTGCGGGTGGTTGAAGAACAACGCGATGACTTGCGTGAACTGATGAAGGAAGCTGTTCACTACTTGAAGAGGGAAAATGTTATTACTGAATTAAGAAATACCTATTTTCAGGTCAAAAAGTACGAAACTCTACAAGAGGCAAAGGAAAAAGAAGATGCAAACCGCGAACTTGAGGAACAGCACGCGAATTTGATGGAAGAAATAAAAAATGTGAAGAAAAACTACGCTGAGAAGACTAGCGAGTACGATGAGAAGAATAAAAAATGGTCGGATGTCCAACGCACAAAAGATAAGATTGACCAACGGTACCAAGAACTCTGTACTCATGATCAAAATTTACACAGTCAGCTCGTCGAAGCAAACAAGCGTCGGAAGGAAAATAAAGTGAAGATTGAAAAAGAGCTAGCGAATCTGGAGGAGCTTCAACGAGCGCCGGAGAAAAATGCTAAAGATATTGAAGAGTGCGAAAATTTTATTGAGAAACAGAAGGTCATTTACGATCGCGAGAAACGCGAGCTAGAAGAAATTACTCAAACAATTCAACAGAAAACAGAGCCGCTCACTAAAGAGCGTGATGTTTTCGAACGGCAGAGGATGAAGTTTACCGAAGAGTTGAACCAAGCTCGCGCTGCTTTAAATCTCGCGGAAACTGAGCTCAATGTGTATTTGTCGATGGAAGAGACCGAGCGGGAAGCGTTAGAAAAAGTTACCGATGAACTTCAAACAGCTACACAGAAAATTCAAGAATACGACCGAGAGTTGAAGAGCTTAGAGAAGAAACTACCGAAGACAGAGGAGTCTTTTCAGAAAGCTAAGAATAGATTGAAGGTAGTTAAGGCTCGAGAGGCTGAATTGAGTGACAAGTTGAGCAAGCTGCGAGCGACATACAATGAACAAAGTCATGCGATGAACAGCAACAAGTCAAGAAATAAAATTTTAGTGGCTTTGATGGAGGAAAAAAATTCCGGAAGGATTCCGGGGATATTAGGTCGGCTTGGAGACCTTGGGGGTATCGACGCGAAGTATGACATTGCAGTCTCTACAGCTTGTGGACCGCTGGATAATATTGTTGTAGATACCGTGGAGACCGCCGAGGCTTGCATTAATTTTTTGAAGGAAAAAAATATTGGTAGAACGACTTTCATTGCTCTGGAGAAGCAGCAGCACTTGGTGGAACAGATGAACAAGGCGATTAAAACTTCAGAGAATGTACCTAGGTTGTTTGACTTGATAAAAGTCAAAGATCAGCGAGTGAAACCGGCGTTTTATTTCGCTTTGAGGAACACTCTGGTCGCGCAGGACCTGGAGCAGGCCACCAGGATTGCTTACGGAGAAAGAAGATATCGTGTGGTAACTCTCAAGGGTGAGTTGATTGAAACTTCCGGGACCATGTCTGGAGGAGGCATTCGTGCAATTTCGGGACGCATGGGTCAGAGTGTAAGAACAGCTGAGGTCAGTCCTGAGGATCTTGAAAAGTTGAGAAAGAAGTTGGATGATGTTTTCAACGAGTGCAATACGCTGAGAGCTCAGCAACCAGCTTTGGAGGAACAGGTCAGGACTTTGACAACAGAACTCCAGGAGATGCAGAAGAACAAGGTCCAATTTTCGTCTCAGTTTGAGAAATTCAAGGCCTTGGAACTGGAGTTGAAGAAAAAGTTGAAACTTCAGGAAAATAAAGTCAAGAAGGCTGTTATTGATCCTAAAAAGGTCGAGCAACTTACAAAGGCTAAAGATGAAATGCAGGAAGAGTTTGAAAGTGTTAATAGCAAGTTTCAGAAGATTCAGGATAAGATTGATAAAATTAATAGTAAGATAAATGAAATCGCGGGGAATAGGATTAATGAAAAGAGAAAATTAATAGATAATCTTAAGGAGGGAATTGAGAAGGCCAAAAAAGAAATCATTCGGTTGAAAGTCGCTTCTAATGCAGCAAAGAAAAATGTTCCTAAAATAAAACAAAAAATTGAGGATATGGAGAATTCGATTGAGCAGTGTGTTAAGATTATAACTGATAGCCAGAAAGAGAAGGCTGAGTTGGAAGAAGAAGCTAAAGAATTGAAAAAGAAGCAGACTGAGTATCTAGAAGCCTTGCGGGAGCGAGATCAAATTCTTGAAGGGCTAACTCAAGAGATTAAGGAACTCAAGTCTCAAGCAAATGCTCTTAAATTGAGTAAAATAGATTTGGATTCGAAGGTTGATGCTAGTAGGAAAGAGATCGCTGAGTACCAAAGAAAAGTTAAGGATTATGATGCTAAACTGGCGGCATTAAAGTTAAACAAGATTCCAGAACACGCGGAAGAGACTTTAAAAGAATTTACCGATGATGAGGTAATACTTTTACATTATTAATTTTTTAAATAATAAAGATAGATAGTTATTATTTGTTTAAGCCTGTCACCCGATCCAATTCTTGAAGAATGTTCAATTTTTTATTATTACTCTTTCACCATAATATTTTTCGGTATCAAGTCCCATACCATTAGAAAATTCTTAAGTGAAATTACAACAGTTAAAATTTATTTCGACAATTTTTGTTAGAAAATGTGTAAAGATGTAATTTTTTACTCAGTGTAACTTTTTTCGGTAATATATCACTTGAGAATTTTCTGATGAGACCTCATACTGAAAAATATTATGGTGAAAGAATAATAATAAAAAATTGAACATTCTTCAAGAATTGGGTCGGATAACAAGCTTGAAAAAATCGCGTTACTAAAACCATAAGGGCGTATCCCAAAATATATGTTCTTATGGTTCTGCAGAACCAAGAGGGCGTATAAAAAAATTTTTTTTGCTCCAATCAACGTAAAAATGTTGAAAACATTAATATCTATGGAAAAAAACGAAAAAAATAAATTTTTTAATTCTATTGGTTATGTTTATATACTAGGCAGATTTCTTCACTTATGAGACCTGCAATTTCTTTAACTGGAACTTTTAATGCTCATTACAAATTTTTTTTTTTTTCAAATCAATTATTATTCATTTTTGTAAGAAAGACACGGGAATGTTATAATGATTGCACATTGAAAGTTAGAATGAATATTAGCTAGAATAATTATATGGATAAAAGGTGCATGCCAATTCGATATAATTGAGAATCTGTGCAAGTCAAAACGATACTCTAATTAAATTTCAAGTCTTAGATCTAAAAATGTAATTCTATAAAGCGCCCAGCGGAGCGGGCGAGTAACAGATAGTTTTTTAATAAATCATTTAATATTTTTCAATATTTTTTAGCTGGCCAACTTGGACGCCAAGACAGTGGGAGCAAATTTGGCTGCAGCGAAGGAAAGATTGCCTAAAGAGATGCCGGATCTGAAATGTATAGAGGAATTTGAAAGAGTAAATCAACGATATTTAAAGCGTGCGAATGAATTCGAAGAACTATCAACAGCTAAAAACATAATGCGTGATCATTACAACTCAATAACAAAGATGAGACGCGATGAATTCAAAGTTGGGTTTGATAAAATCTGTCAATCGCTAAAGGAACTCTATCAAATGATAAGTCACGGAGGTGCAGCTGATCTCGAGTACGCAGACTCTCTGGACCCTTACGCCGACGGAATCGTCTTAAGTATTAGACCGCCGAAAAAGTCCTGGAAAAACATCAGAAATTTAAGTGGAGGTGAGAAAACTTTGAGCTCGTTGGCGCTGATCTTTGCCTTACACAACTACAAGCCTACTCCTCTCTACTTCATGGACGAGATAGACGCGGCGTTGGATTTTAAGAATGTTTCTATTATCGCGAACTATATTCAAGACTCAGCTAAAAATGTCCAGTTTACCGTGGTTAGCTTGAGGTCGGAGATGTTCGAGCTAGCCGGAACGCTGGTTGGAATTTACAAAACCAAAAATGCCACCAAATCGGTCATCGTGGACATGGTAAAATTCTATAAGCTGCATCCGGAGTTTAAAAAAAAAGATCTTTACGACAATCCACCGCGCAAACACGAAAATGGTCATCATAATGAGAATATGCCATTGACGGTAAAAAACGCATGAAAAGCTCCTCCATTCGTAATGTATATAAATATAAATAGTTCAATTCAATTTATTAAAAAAAAATAAAATAAAAAGAAAGATATTTATCTATATATATATATATATATATATATATATATATATATATATATATATATATATATATATATACATTGGTGTAAGATAAAAATTAAATCAATTAAATTGATCTCAATAAATAAAACTTTTTTATAATAAATCCCTTGATATAAATTAATTAAATTCCTTTTTATTAAATTTAATACACTAAAAAAAGTTTTATTTTTTATATTGATAAAAACTTATTTAAAAAATAGTTAATTATAATTAATTATTTTAATTAAATTGTTTATTATTATTATTATTATTATTATTACTCAAAAAAAAAAAGTTACAAAGTAAGTATTTAATTCAATACATTAATTAATAAAAAATAAATTTAAGGAAAACCATCATCGTCCTCCTCAGCCATTTCCTTCGCCAGCTCCAAGTCCTGCTGCTCGCGCTCTCTGCGCTCTTCTGCAGACTCTAGATCCTTACCATAAGACTTCGGCGGATAACGCATAGCCTTAACACTCTGATTGTGCAAGTCGAGACAGAAAGTTATCCGCTGGTGGAACGCCAGCAAAGGTTCCCGGGTGCAGTAAATATCAGTGCTTTCCTTGCTTCGCATGTACCCATTTTCCGGGTCAAGAGTCGCTTCAATTACGCCATCGCGGATCGCTTTGGCCACAATAAACTCAGCGTCAACTCCAGAGTCGAGACCCAGCTTGCGAGCAATGTCTCCCGGTGAAATTCTGGAGTACGAGGACCCGATAGACCGGATCGCAGTCTTGATAACATTGTGTCTCAGACGGAGAATCAAAGTGAAGGTGTGGTCCAAGCGAAACTGGGGACCAAAGTTCTCCAAGACCTCTCCGAAGCGGTGCAAATTTCCCAGACGTACTGCTTGGGTGAGCTGGAAGTACGGCGCCAGAGCTCGTCTCAGTGGAGCAGTCCTGAAGATCTGCCTCTCGGGAATGTCTCCAAGAAGAAGCTCGACAGTGACGGCCAACTTCTGGACCGTCTGACGGAATCCGATGGCAGTGGACTGAGGAGCCTTGCGCATCGCTTGGACCAAGTACTTGTGGGCAGCAGAGTATTCCAACCTTGCGGCCTTGATCCTTCCTAGATAGTAGAGGTATCTGGCCCACTCGTTGTTGCTGGCAGTCTCTGGGAAGGTCGACTTGAGCACGAGCTTGTCAGCTTGGTCGTACAAGTTGTAGTGCAAGTAGTTGCGCAACAAGCAGTTTATCAGCACAGCCTGGCCCTCGAAGTCGTTCCTCAAGGTGGCGGTTCTCAGCCGAAGATGAAGGAATCCTCGGATCTTGTCCAGCTGGTTGATCAGCTCGTAAGCGCGCGAGTGGTAGAAGTAACATTTAGCAGCTATCAAGTCAATTGTTCTCCTGTTTTGCGCGGTTATCTTGTGAACAAGTGACTCAGAGCACTGGACAGCTTCCTGGTATTTCTTGGTGTCGATTAAACGCACCAGGACTAGCAGATGTATGTAAGCATCAATTTCCGGCAGCAGTGGAGACGCTGAGCTCTTGAAGCGTTGGATCGCTGCCTGGGTGCCTTCGGTGTCCATAGGTTCCTCCACCCAAGCAAGAAGGGCCTCTCGCTCAGCTGCTGATCGTGTGTAGAATCCTCCGATCACGCCCCGCAAGACCACGGGGTTCAGCTTCCTGCGGGTGTTCGGCAAAGCTCTCAGAGCTCGCAGGATGAATCGCGGCTCTTTGTTTTGGACTGCTTTCTCGATCTGGCGCGTGTGCTCGCGCAGGTCTTGGATTGACTGCAGGTTCGAGTCCTTCTTGTCAGTCTCCTCGCTCGCAAGCTCCGCTGCTACTTCCACTTCCATTGCTTCTTGGACTTTGACACCCATGTTAATGGCTTTTACTGGAAGGATTTTTTTTATTTAATTTATGACACTTTTTTTTCATAAATGTTTAAAAAAATGTTTAAAAAAAAATTATTTTTTTTATGATATTGAAATTAATATACATCAGATAATTTTTATAAAAATTAAATTATAAAAAAAAATGTGATAAAAAAATTCCACAGATAGAAATTTGGAAAAATTATTAGAGCGAATCTTTAAAAATATTTTTTTTTATTATAGTTTATTTGGATAATTTTTTACAAGTGGGGTCCACCCTATTTTTAGCTATATCTAGGTGAAAAATTAACATTTTTTATTTTTTATTGCGATAGCTTTTTTGCCTTCAAAAGTTGGAAAAAATTTTGGCTCATGTTTTTGGATAAAATTTCTATTTTGTCTTTTTTTGATATATATTTTTTTGAAAATTACATAAAAAAACGAACAATTTAAAAAAAAAATAGAATATCACGATTTTCTAAAAAGTTTATAAATTTTTTTGAAAATTTGTTAAAATTGTGATAATCAGCTTTTTTTTTTTTTAATTATTCATTTTTTTTTATGAATTAAAAAAAAATATATTAATAAAATCAAATAGAAATTTCGTTCAAAAAAATGAAAATTGAAATGGTGGACCCCACTTGTAAATAATTACCTTCATTTATTATAAAAACTTCAAAAAATGTCAGATGTCTGCTGATTGCAGTATTATGTTTTTTTTTTTTTAATTTATGATAAATTATTAATTGTTTGTAATTTAAGTTTGACACTTATTGTTTTTTAAAAATATTTCAGATGAATTTTTTAAAATGTTTAATAATTTTACTCGAAAGTAAAAAATTACTCTGTTGTACTTTCGAGGTTAAAAAATTCTAATGAGTAAAATTATCAATTTTCATCATCAAAAGATTAAAATTATTAAATTAATGTAATTAAAAACAATATTTACCTGACAGCAGGAATTATAATACTAAATTTATCAGTTTTTACAACTATATCAAAAAATGTCAATTCACTGTTCTCCGGTTTTGGTACTTTTGTGATTTGTGATTGATTACAGCTGAATTTCCATGAAATTTTATGATATATTTATCTTTAAGCTGAATTTTCAAAATCATGCGCGCGCATCTACGAAGCGGGAAAATCTAAACTCCAATTAACAAGAAAAACATTAATCTCCAAATTTTTAATAAAAAATGATTTATAAAATTTATATAATAAAAAATAACAAGTCAAAAATAAAATTAAAGCTTAGATCTATGAAGCTGCTGAACAATTCCCGACTGAATAAATTCATTGATCTCTCGTTCATCGAATCCGTAGTTGAGTAACACTTCCCGTGAATTTTCCCCAGCTAAGGGGCTCTGAAGCTTTGCAGAAGACTGTCCTGGAGTGCGAGACAACCTGGGAGCAGGTTTAGGAACAACTATTTTATTTTCCAAGCTAAAACTTTGCCGTTCCTTGTTGTGAGGATGCTTGTAGACATTTTTGGGAGTCAGGACTGGAGTGACACACGCATCAGAGCCGTCAAATATCTTCGTCCACTCTTCCTGGGTTTTGGATCTGAATATTTCAGTCAATTTCTTTTTATTTTCCAGGAAGTTTTCAAACTGAGGAAGCTCCTCGTCGTTCATTCCTAATTTCTGGAGTAAAATCGCGTAGAAATGAGGTTCCAGGGCTCCAACGGCTAGGAATTTACCATCTGAAGTTTCATAGGTGTCATAGAAATGCGTTCCAGAGTCAAGTCTAAAAAATTAACAAATTATTATCTTTGATTACACAATTATAAAGTCATTGATAATCTTACATATTTTTACCGCGAGGTCTTCCCCACAATCCAGGAATATTTTGTGATCTAAACAGCCAACTGCCGACATAAGCAGCTCCTTCGACCATAGAAGCGTCAATTATTTGCCCCAGTTTGCTCTCTGTGCGTTCATAGAGAGCTAGTAGTATTCCTAGCGCACAAATTAGTCCACCACCGGCGAAGTCAGCTGCGAAATTAACAGGTGGCAGAGGTTTATCACCAGATCTGCCAAAAAATGACAGTAAACCTAAAAAAATTAATAAAATTAATTATATTATTATTTTAACCCGTTGAGGACAAACGGGGTCCAGTGGACCCTAAGCAAACTTTGAGACCATTTTAAATTTAGAAGAAGATTTATAAATGAGACTTAGTCTAATTTGCAACTGATTTCATTGATATTCTTGAAGATATTTCGACTTTTTTATTGTAATAATTATAATAAAAGAGTTTTATAACAAAAAACTAAATCTTTCTATATTATTTTACATGTTTAAATGTCTTATTCTCATTTTAAGCACCTGACCGAAATTGAAATTGATATTGACCAAAATCAAATATTGATTTTTTTCCTTAAAATATATTATTTTCCGAATAAAATGGCGTCGATTTTTTTTTCGATATCGTAGAAATCAAAATTTCTGCGACTTTTTTTTATAAAAAAAGTTCAATTTCGTAAGTTTTTTTTTTCTAAATGATTTTTCAGTATTTTTAAATTATTAGAAATTAAAAATAACTATTGAGATATTTAAAGGGAATTTTATATTAAAGTTTGGTGCCAATAATAAGTCAATGCATTACTCAGGAAACGAATTGGAACTGTTTTGCTGAGTGGGGTCCCTGGACCCTGTGTGTCCTCAACGGGTTAAATTAGTAGAAATATTCATCAATTAAAAATTAAAATTAATTTAGCAGATATTTAATAATTTTTGTAACAATTAAATCATGACAAAAAAATTTAGAAAAAAAAATTAACATGTAGAAATTTTAAAAAATTATAAATACAATTTTTCGGAACAAATTTTTTTGTTAAAAAAAAATTGAAAAATGATCAAGTGACTGCTAACTTTAATTTCACTAATTAAAATACCTGATAGAGCCAAGAAGTTGATATCATGACCAGCCATTCTGGCATAGGGACCTTCCTGACCAAAACCAGTAAGTCTAGCGTAAATTAATTTTTTATTAGTCTTCATCAAATCACTAGGACCTAGTTTTAACTTTTCCATCACTCCTAAACAAATAAATTAATTTTATTTACAGGAAGCTAATGATTTATTTTAATAAATACCTTTTCTGAAAGGATCAATGATGACATCGCTCTGGTCACACATTTTCTTGAATATTTCTACGGCTTTCTTGTCTTTTAAATTTAGAGATATTGACTTTTTACCAGCTGCTAAAACATCAGGATGTGAAACACCTGTCTTTTAATTTTAGTTACTGATTATTGATTTATTAGTTATTAGATACATTAATTAATTAGCATTTACCTTGTCAACCCGAACCACTGAAGCTCCAAAGTCTGCTAAAATCATCCCACAAAAAGGCGCTGGAGCTAGACCTGCTAGTTCTAATACTTTTATCTTCCTCAGAGGCATTTTTCGGTTTAATTAAAAATTTTTACTTGCTATGTCATTAATATCAAAGTGTAAATATGTAAACATTTACATGCTCAAAGGTCAGGTTTATTTTTTTGTTCTTTACAAACATAGTTAAAACTTTCTGCTAGATGTCACTACCTTCTTGAAAATAAATTTTTAATTTCATTTAAAATATTATTAATGTTACAATTATAACAAAAATTATAATAAATATAGTTTTTATTATAATTTAATTAATAATCATGAAATTAATTATTTTAAGTGTGATTTAAAAATTTTGAAATTTAAATTTTTCCCGCCATTTGTAATCACTTCTCTTTTCTAACTGTCATGTTTATAATTCACAGTTTGCTATTGTTGCTCAGGTTGAGCAGACGAGCTTTTGCTTGTCTGAGAAAAAAATGCAAGAAGAATGAAGATAATTTATAAATAATTATCGAAAAGTATGATATTAATAAATTAGAACACTGAAACAATCAGCTGATTAATAATTTATTTAAAATACATGAAAAATCTAAGAAATAAGACAATTTAAAAATTATTTAACGGATTCAAAAATGACAGCCATTTTCTTATCGAAAGCTCAAAAATTTGCTAATTAAAAAATAAATTAAGTACTCACGTTTATTTTTTTTTTTTTAATTAAAACAACTATTAAATTAAAACTAAAATACATATTTTTAATAAAATATAATGCAAAAAAAAATAATTGATAAAAATCTTCCAAGATGAAGAAATAAATTCTTAGACATGATTCGGTAAGTGATCAACTGTCTTTATTTACATCAAACAACAATGTCTGAACGAAATCATCCACAGCATCCCATAATAAACTTTAATAATTATTTATTTTCATTATTATTTAAATAAATTTGACAGGACTCACCCAAGCGCTCAAAAATAACCAACTAAAAAATGATAAAAACAAATTCACGCACACCGGACAATCAACTAATTATTATTATAATTTATTTATTTATTTAAGAATCGTGCTTATTTATATAAAGGGACGAGATCGGATATTTATTACGTGCATTAATTAATTGTCATCGGTTCATAGTTTGGTTTTAATTATGACAAGGCACGTGACACGAGATTTTACCATGATCCCTCATTAAAAAATAAACTCTTCCAAAAAATTTTCCCAATCGTTGTTTGTAATATTTCTTTTTTTTTTTTTCTCATTAATTATGACAAGCGGTCCTAGTGTAAATACTTTTTCATTTAAATAATCTAATTATATAGTGATATTAGTTGTGATAGTTAATATTCATGATTATATTTATTTATATAAAGACTTTCGGTGAGCAATTGAAGTACAATTGCCGATACAAGTATTTGCCAAGATTTATTAGTAATTATTAGTATGCAGGTGATAATTTATTTTTTTTAAATGTTGGAAAAATTTTCTGAAATATCGTGTTGCCTGTACAGATCGCACTAAATTTTTACATTTTCATTTTAATAATAATAATAATAATAATAATAATAATAATAATATTTATATAATAGACATAATCAGCTCAGTAAACAAATATCATTAAATACATTACTCTATATACAATGTTTGTTTTTTGTTAATTATATAATTAGTAATTGATTTTTTTTTTTTTTATTTTCACTTTTATGGGAAATGGCACATAGCACCGACTTGCCCTTAGTAGACTCAATAATAAGAGACGGCAGTCTGATATGCTGCTGCACAACTAAAGTACTCAGACAAGCTCAAAAATAGCTTAGGCATGATATCAAAAATTAAACGGATTTTTTGGTCCTAGTGAAACAAATTAGCACGTAATTAATAATTATTTATATATTTTTTAATATTAATAATTCGGTAAGAAGAATTTCAATCTTTGGTTCATTCCCTTAATTGCATCTTAGTAAAATCAACAATAAAGCACTAGGCGAAATTAACTAATTAAAATTTACCTAAACACCTGGACAATTTAGTGCATTAAATTATCACGATGTCTCATTTCAATTACCTACAATTTATTTAAGTATATAAAGCTCTTAGAGATAACAACAACAAAAAAACAGGCTTCCTTCTTACCGGGACCTTGGCTAATTGTATTTAATTAGAAATAATAAATTTTTTTAAGTGGTATTAATTCATTTAATGGTCAATCAATCATTAGCTTGATGATTGATCGATTAGATTATAACTTGGTTGACCCGGAAATAATTTCTTGATAAAGCTCGGGTGTGACCTCGACGTACTCTTTATTACCAGACCTGAAGTAAACTTTGTCCTGGATTTTGTTCGGGTCAAAGCCCTCTTTCTGTAGATTTATTTTTTTAAGCTTGAAAGTCCCCGTCATCTCAAGCTCGTTTACTATTCGCAGGAAAATTGGCCTGGCGTAGGAGGGAAGAGCGCGGTCCAGGCCTTCTGCAAGTGCTTTGAAGTCCAGCAGACATTCAGGATCGACTATCGCCGCCATCCCTGCTCGACCTTCCATTCCTGGTACCTGTAAGTCAATTATAGATTTCATATTTTTACTAATTATGCTTTAACTAGAATTTTATTAGATAAAGAGTAAAAATTATAATTTTACCTGAACACCGTAGACAGTAGTGTCTCTGTAACCAGCGACATTACTAACGACACCCTCGACTTCCGCGGTCGCTACGTTTTCGCCTTTCCACCTATAAGTATCTCCTGTTCTGTCTTTGAAGTAAAAGTATCCTAGTTCATCTTGAACTAAAATATCTCCTAAAAGTTTTTTAAGCCAAAAATATTTTAGTCATAGATTTTTATAGACATTAGTTTAAGGGGGGAAGTCCATGTAAAATTAAAAAAAAATCAATTTTTTGTTTTTTGATAATCTGAAAATATAGTATGTTGAGCGAGTACTGACGAGAGAAAAAAATAAAATCTTTAATATTGACGAAGTTATAGCTAATATAATGGAGCGGGCCGGAGTGCGTATTTTAGTGCGTACTATAACTTTAAACGTGATTATCTCGAAACTGTATTTTTAAAAATTGCTCGTGTTGTAACTCAAAAAGTTATTGATCGATTTGTTTGAAATTTGGTAAGGCCTTTCTATATATTACTATCGGAAGGATAAACCTAAAATTTCAGTTATCTTGCGTTGATAAAATAATTTTTTGAGGTCAAAAATGTCAAAAAAATAGCCCCAAATTCTGACTTTTTTTTCAAAGGATTATTTTATATTGAATTTTATACTTTTTTTTTTTTTATTTTAAAGGTTTATCCTTTCCGTTAATATGTTCTAAAAAGAAAACATTTTAATTTTATTGTTTTAAATCAATGGTTAATGAGTGATAAGTAGAGTAGTTTGGGAGCTCGCGTCGGAGGCAACAAACAAAAACTTATCCTGAGCTGCCATTTTGAAAGGAAAAAAAAAATTACTTTTGTACTCTAGAAAGGTTCAATAAAGTTGTGTTAAAGTTTAAAAACAATAAAATTATTTTATCACCTTTAAAAATATTTTTAAAAAATGACCGATTTTGAGGCTTTTACATGGACTTCCCCCCTTAATTAAATCAATTTTTTCATCAGTAGAATTAAAATTTCCTGAAAATTTTTCATTGATGTTAAGAAATGATCAAAAAAATTACCAGTCAAAAATGCTTTATCCCCTTTGACAAACACATTTTCGATTACTTTTTTTCTTGAAGCTTCTTCATCCAAGTAACCATTAAATTCCCTCGAGGCATTACCCTGTTTAATTAGACCTATAAACATTCCCGGTTCATCTGAAAGAATATTAAATTAAATTAATTACTCAACTCTATAAACAAAGTAACAGAGAAAGTTAATTACTTATTTCAGCCCGTATACAAAAACCATTAGGTCCTCTGACAGGTTCACCGGTCTCAGGATTGATGCGAATAATCGCTACTGGATGCAGCGGCTTCGGTAGTATCGAGGGTATAAAGCCCACAGCTCCGACTTGGTTGTCAACATTCACTGTAATTAAAATAAAAAATGAATTACAGCACTAACCACTAGGCAATCAATATGAAGCTGAAATTCCAACGCAATTTGCTCACCAATATTAGCATTTCCTTCACTAGAGCCGTAGACTTCAGTGACTTGCTCGATTTTGAACCGATCGACAAACTGTTGCCATATTTGTGGTCTCATTCCGTTGCCGACCATCAGTCTCACCGGATGCTGACTGTCCTCAGGTCTCGCTGGTGCTGATAATAAATATCTGCACATTTCTCCGATGTATTGCGCCAACTAATTAGAATAACGATGAATTAAAAATTTCTAAGTCGTCAATTTTCACTCAGAAATTTGAAAAAAAAAACATTTTTTTTAATTACTTACCGTACAATTGTATTTAATACAATCAGTCCAATAATGAGACACCGAGAACTTAGTCCTGAGTACACTGGGTATCCCTTTTACAAGAGCACACCCAGTGCCGACTAGCCCTCCAGCCATATGATATAGAGGAATTGGATTGTACATAATGTCACCATCCCTCAGTCCTAACATGTGATATGTGGCCATTGTTACCAGAAGATATCTGAAAGCAAATTAGTAAATAAATAAAAGGATAATTTATTTGCCGACATTATTTACCAAATCGATTAAGGTAATACAAGTGTGTGCGTGCTTGTATGTACTATATTTACTCACTAAAAAAAAAGGCAAGACAGTACACAATACATCAAACGTTAATCTCATATTCTCTCAGAGTTGTGAGGTCTCTCTGACAGGATTACGGTTCATTACATCAACTTTATTACGTTCATACACTTTCGTTGCACTTTAAACAGTTACGTAATGATAGTAGAGTATATAAAGCACTAGAGGGTGTTATTATCAGGTGATATTTTATTATTTTTTCATTATCTTATAGACGCTAATTAATTAATTTTTATTGATTTATTCATTTTATTGCTTTTGAAAAAAAAAAAAATTTCACTTTCTTTTTTTAATTTTATTTTTTAATCTCACGACTGTTTTCTTCAGTAAGATATTTTTAATCGACGTGATAAAGTAATCAGTATTTATAATCTAAAATTTTTCATTGATAATAAATTTTCAGCAATAAATTTTTTGCTTGAATTAAAAAATAAATTTTAGATACGAATAAAAAAAATGTTGATTTAAGGTACCGACCCACATTTTCTAGTCAATACTGAGTGAATAATTTAGTAGGTGGTCAGCTGAGTAACTTGACCATAAGCGTAATCGACTTTATTACTACAATTCTTATCATTTTTTATTAATAATATCATCACTATTAATAATTAACTCATCGTCGACGAAACTAAAGAAAGAAAGAAAGAAAGTGACTATGACTAATAAAAATTAACGCACTGCGTGAGTCGTACAACATTGTACCAGCGAATCGATACAAGGCCGTATTAAGTACATAAAGTATAAATAACATTTATTGTTTATTTATATCAGGAAATAAAAGTGTTTAAGTACCTAGAGTTTGGCATAAGAACTGCTTTTGGCAGCCCGGTAGTCCCACTGGTGTAAATGTAGAGCAAGTTATCGCGATAACCCGGCTCGTTTTCGACCACTGGATTTTCAGAGCTGGCTTCAGACATCAGCTTGTCCAGGTTCTCCGTTCCTTGCTGGGCGTCGTTGAGTCCAGCTTCTTCCTTGTATTTTTTTATGCCCTCAATCGAGTCGCTGATCTCGTCGATTGCTGGTAAATCATTTTAATTATAATTAACTTGATTAAATAGCGATGATAAATAAATTAGTTTACAAATTGAATAAATCACCTGATGAAAACTCAGCAGCATAAATGACGCCCTTGACTTTGGCGACTGTCAGACAGTGAGACAATAATTGTAGGCGTAGGTTCGTGTTTATCAATGCAGTTATCACGCCGATTTTTCCTAAACCGAGCCAAGTAGCAATGAATTCTGGTCGGTTTGTCATCATAAGTGCTACCGCGTCGCCCTTCACGTACCCATGTTTGATAAACGTATTTGCTATTCTATTACTGTACTCGTTTATCTAGAAAATATATTTATTTTTATTTTATTTTTTTGTGGAGCGACAAATACAGAAGAGAGCTTAAATTGCCGTGTGGGTGAGAGATAAATAATTTATAGTTCAAAATTTATGACAATAGAGGGTGATATTTAAAGAACTTACTTCAGCATTGGTCCAAGTACGTTCTTCAAATATAAAACAGGGTTTGTTTGGATATAATTTCACTCTTTCACTGAATATTTTCATAACCGTGGTATTGTTCTTCACAAATCGCTTCGTCTCTCTGTCGGCATTGAGATAACGATATAGGAATCTGAAAAATAATGTTTTTATTATTTTTTACTCAGCTAGATAAATTCTATTATTTCAAAATTGTTTTTATACTAATTATTTATATAAGAAATGTTTGCATTGTTATAAATCATCTATTTGTCTTATAATTATCAATGAATGTAAATATTTTATTTTCTTTGATAGGCTAATTATCTCTTCAAAATGATTTCAAAGTCAAATTGCAGTTTAATGAAGATTACTAATTTTTAAGCAACTTAACATTTATTTATTATTATTTTTATAATAACCATTTAATAAGCTTTAAAGTTCTTATAATAATTCTTGCCGAGCATCCTCGCAATTGACCTTTAATGCTTTTATATAAATATTTTATTAAAAAGTTAGATTAATGAGATTGAACGTAGGCGTTACTCTTATTCGTCAATAGGTTTCCATAATTATCGTACACGTACTTTGAATCTCAATTACCATGACCTAAGATAAATAATAATTAATAGCACAAATAACTACCTTGAAATATTTATCGTCATTAATAATGTAATATTAATTAATATTTATAAATAATATATCGAATTTTGAGTCGCAAATTTCGTAATTTTTATTTACATTGCTAAATAATTTAAAAAACTGCCCAGTTGTCTCTATTCTATACATTACGCGTTAAATATTAAATGCATGCAAAGAAAATAGCGAAGCGCACTATTATTATTCACTTAATGTCTAATTGTCTTTATCAGTGTTTGTTGTTATTATAAAATAAGTAATTATTTTGATAAAAAATAGATTATTACCACAGACCAAGACCTTAATGATTAAACTGAAATATGTGGAAAATAAAGGATCTAAGTCCAGCAATTTAATTTAAAAACTTGAAATTTAAAACTTTCAATTAGGTTCAAAATTCAAAAAACTCAAACCAGCTAGTCCGTGGATTAGGAGTAATTAAAAGTATTGAAAGTTTTAATTGAAGTTATAAGTTTCGGAAAAGAATAACTTTAATGTTAAAAGTTTTAACGGTTGCCAACGTTTATCGATCGGTTAGTATTGTAGCCTGATGTTTTAAACCTGTCGCAAGGGTAGATATACCCTTGTCTCTAACACGAGTTTCTATTTCTAACTTTTAATATCTTTTTTCATAAAGTAGATTTTTAGTCCATTAATATTTATTTATTTTTATGTATGCATAAATATCCAATATCTATTTATTAACTCTTTTTTTTTATTGCCACTCAATTTTTATTTTTTTTTCGAAATCGCTTTTCTGTATTCACTGAATCAATAATTTAATTTAAAAATTTTTTACAATTTTTTAAATAACTATTTCAATAGTTTATAAATTTTTATGTCTTTGTACCTTCACCTTTAGTTATTGATTTTTTACCACTATTTTATTAATTTAATTTTTCTTTATCAAACTAATTTCTTTAAAAATATATTAAAAACTTCTTCAATTTTTTTTTTTTTTTAAACAAAGCAGCTATTATTATAAAAGAAAATATGGAAAATTATAAAGTGAATTAAACAAAAAATTTTTCATATGCAATTTTTCAATTATTAATTTTTGAATAATTAAAATAAAAAACGATTAAATGTCAAAAGCATTTAAAAAAATAAATTGCTGATAAAAAATATAATGTCATATCTTAAAAAATATTTTTAAATATAATATATTTAAAATAAAAATGTACTTACTTAATATCTCGTGGTAAAGTCCGTATAATAACATAAATTCTCCGATGATATTTATAAAATAATGGTATTAATAACGCAGTAACAGCAATTTGTGTAATCCTGGTGAAGGATCCGATCCGGGCAACAACTCCGGCTGCCATCAGGATGGCAATCGTCACCACGAGGCACGCAAATCTGATGTCCATGCTTAAAAACTAATCAGGGCACCCCGTTCCTTTTTAATGATGGACAGCCGGGGTCGCCGGTTGATAGTCGCGGCGCTGCCAACAGACAAATACTTAATAAAATAACAAATAACAATAACAATAACGTCGTGTCCTAAGAGGGTTGGTTGAACGTTTAGCAACTAGTTATCTTCCTTTATCTAAAAGCAACCCCGTTCGTCTATTTTTGGTCTCACTTTTCCGTCCACCGTTTCCCGCTCGCGCTTTTTTTCTCTGTCTTAAAACCACCCTTAAATATATAACGTGTCTCTTTCTTCGGGCCGTCGCGATCGCCAATACCTTTTCGAGGCTTTATATTACTTTTTGCTGAATATATCGTTGCGTACACTTAACGATCCGCGCACGCGCAATTCCTCCCTTTTCCTATTATATTATGTTCCTACTTACACTCCTCACCGTTTTACTTTACTTGGAAATATTATTGTTATTATTGTTAATACTGAAGAGAAAAATACAAGGGATAGAATCGGTCTACGTCACAACACCGTCATTGAATAACGGCACCCCATACACCCAGTGTTTTCATCTGCTCCGAAATTCACGCACGGAAAAGTATATTTGATTAATTAAAACATCTACTCCAACTATTTAACTCAAAATTTACAGACTTTAATTTTTGTAATTTTAATTTAAAAAAAAAAAAAACCCCCAAGGCAAGAATTAAAAAAAAATTTTTTATCAGCAAAAATATTACTTTATTTTATTTTTGTTTTTCTTTATGAAATATTTAATTTGCAAATTGTAATCTTTATAAAATTGATCCAACAAGGACTAAAAATGTCGGATTCGTTTTTTCATTAAATTTTCTCCCTGTAAAATTATTAACTAAATTTTTCCTGAATCACGTGCCAACACAAGTAACAATAAAAAATTTTGCAATCGGTTTTTAAAACTCCAAAATTCCAGACCGCGTATTAATGGCGAGTAATTAAATTTTGCATCGTAATAAATAAATTATTGATTTTCGCGTTTCAAAATAATGTAAAATTTTACTCATTACTTATTTATCGATTATTGTTGCGAAAATTTTTAGAAACACTGGTTAATTTTTAGAAAGGTCATTTTAGAGGCGATCGTCATAAAAAAGTTTGCGGATTGCGATCGTTTATTGAGTTTGGGGTGAAGCTAAGTGTATCTTTAGTATCGATTCACTTACTGTTGCACGAGTGTAATAGTTTTGTATAAAATATATAGTATTTATTGCGAGGTGAAAACCGTCTGACGTCTGACGACGACTAACGGACCTGCGGTAACTTCCGATTCAGTCAGATAGAAGCCCGACGTAGTTTTGGATTTCCCCTTCTTTGCAAAACCCTTCCTTTCACATTGTACATCGGCTACATTGTACATTATACTGCGTATCTCCTCCTGTCTTTGTCTCATTTATTTATTTTATCAACGAAGCTTTTGCACAGAAATAGTGTTATGTAGTACTTTCGCCTCTTTTACCGCGTCTACTTTAAATTACTTGATGTCAGTTTAAAATACGATAACTTTGCTTTTTAATCACTCAATGTCGATTAAATGGGGTTGTTAATTATTCATTTTTCCGTCGATAGAATTTTTATTTAATTACTAGAGTTTTCATTTCTTTTTTTTTTTTTTTATTTTATTAAGTGCAATTTAAAGTGATTTATTTGAATAAAATTACGCATAATTTAAAATTAAATAAAAATAATGAATTATAAATTGTAAATCATTCTTAGTGACCTCAGTCTTGATTTTGAAATTAAATAAAAAAATATTATTATTATTATTATTATTATTATGCTTTACTTGTACACCTCTCGGTTTTTACAAGGCTGATTCCTCTTTTTCTCCTAGCTCTACGCTTTTTCTATTTCTCATATTGGACCTCAGCAAGTCCCACCCGACACTTCATTTCTACTTTTAATTTTTGCGGCTGTGGACCGACTTGTGCTTTCTGTACCGTATTCACCCTGAACCTCACCTTCTCAGGCTGTTGGAACAGAATCATGGGGAAACCACAGAGAAAACCCATGATAGTACAGTCGGAGCTGGGCTAAGTCTACAGTGATTGATAAGAAACTCTTCTTTATCGACCACTGGAGCATTAGGCCCCTCTCCTAGTGTGCAGAGATCCCTCGCGCTAGCAAACGCTGACTAAACTGGTCACCCATTCAAGTTGTTGCTTAAGAGCGGTTGATAGTTGATTTTCAAACGTGTTTTTCTCATGTATGTGATAAAATTTCGAAAAAAAACGCTTCGCTCTTCGATAGATAATTAAATTATCTATCGAAGAGCGAAGCGCTTTTTTGGAAAATTTTCATTTATTTATGCATAAAATGCGTTTTAAGATTCCATTTGTTGTACAAGTATGACAGAGATACTTTCGTTTGTCCAATAGAGGGCGAGAGAGAGAAAAAATGTAAACCCTTCTTAAATGTGTGATCGCCACTTCCAGAGGCTGGCAACGTAACGTAACGCACATATTTTTAATTATAATCACTGAAAAATATTGGTGCGTGCTGGACCCGGGTCCCACTCTTTCGAAAAGCGAGCATCGAGCCGACCAGGCCATTGCCAGCCGAATTAAATAAAAAAGTAATTATATTAAATTACAACAATAAAACTTCTTGACCTAAAAGAAAGGAAATAAATTGAGGACATTGATAAAAACATAATTATTATTTTTATTTAGCAAGCAATTTATGAGCATGACAAGATAAAGTATCTTTGTAATTCACAAAGATGACTTTGAAAATATATATAAATATACAAACTTACTCGCGTAGAAATCAATTTATTTTTTACTCTTATAAACCATTACTATTATTATTTGAATTTTTTTGCAAGAAATTGCGTATGAAATCCCAGAAGCAACTGAGGTTATTTCACGGATAAATAACAGTAATAATAAGCTTATTCATAAACAATGAAGCATCGCATGATCGCATATTAATGAGCTGGGCTCTGGGAGATTTATTCTCTGAGTTATTTTTTTGTATTTTATTTTATTTTTAAGCGACGACGTATCGTTCAAAGCTCCAAGTAATATGTTTAAACTAATTAAATTAGATAAAAATTTTTCGCTTACCTTTAGGACTTATGTAACTGTTTGTTGAGTTGTTATTTTATATTTGTTTGTCAAATCGCTGAATATATTTTTAAGCTTTACGAAAAAATAGCGTGAGAAGAGCTAAAAATAAATCTGCGGATTCATAGATTCATACTTTCGATACCCGGATTGCGGTAGTTGCTTTTGTAACGTGGAAAAAATATTTTAGTAGAAAATATCGGTGGATTATGCGAGGAGGACAACTTCCGGCGTACTCAGAAGACAATTGCTTATTTATTATGCATATTAATTAGATGTAGGCTCAGGTTTTTATCATGCAAGCAAATTTACGATTTTTACTGTTTTTGAATTTAAATAGAAACAAAATTGCCTATTAAGTTTGAAAAAAAGTAATAAATATAAAAAAATGATAAAAATATATATTTATTAGGTATAAATATATATTTATTACTCTATATAATTTCCAACATAGTCATAAAACACACTCTAAGACTCAGACTCATAACACAAGTATACAAACATAATTATATTTATTTCTTCCAAGCGATACTGTGACCTCTTTACAGAGTCTTTGAACCGGTTTTACTTATACATTACTAATTCCTAAACCACAGTAAATAAAAAATATTTTTTTTTATAAAATATTGAACTTTATTCTAAAAAAAAAAAAAATAACAATTAAATTATAAAGACCACATCCAACATCATATTTTATAAATTAATTAACGTGTCTATTTAAATAAATCACTCAGATTAGAGTTTAAAAATATTTTAAAGACTTTGTGTGCGTACCAAAAAATATTTATCATTTTAAAAAGTGAATCCAAATACTGGCAGTCGTTTTTTTGTCAGATCTCTATCAAGTTAATTTATAAAATCCCATTTTAATAATTTAAATATATCACCATATCTATCTACTAATTTTATCTAAATTTATCGACAATTTGTTTACGTATTGATTTTCTTTTTCACTTGACATATAATATATACAAATTTTAATTTTATTTTTATATTTAAAACTCAAGTGACTCTTGATATTTATCAACGTATTTTCACAATCATTATGATTAAATAATATCTAATTGCTGACATACTTTTCAGTAACTTTGTGTTTAAAATTAATAATGTTTTGCTTATTTTTATTTTAAAAACGTATTTTTCCTTGTAATATTTGATCATAAACTTCTGGTGTTATTAATTGATACCCCGATTTAGGATCTAAGTAATAAAGCTTGTCGTTTACTTTCCTCGGATTGTATCCTTCTTCTTGCAAGTCTTTCTTCTTTAATTTAAATGTTCCTATTTAATGAAATAACATTATTAATTTCATTCATACTATATAATATTTAACTTAAAAATGAAATTATACAAACCTGTAAGATCAATTTTAGTCAAAATTCTTATAAATAGCGGCCTTGCATATGAAGGTAGATTTTCTTTAACATTTTTAACAAATTCATTGAGATCTAGCGTTTCATTTTCATCATGAATAGCAGCCATACCAGCTCTACCCTCCGATCCGGTAACCTTTTGACAAACCAATTAGTCAATTAATAAAATATCAATCCAAACAAAATTAAAATTAAAATTAATCTTTACCTCGACGCCATAAACGACGCAGTCGCGGTAATTAGTGAGATTACTCAGGATAGCTTCGACCTCGGAAGTTGATACGTTTTCACCTTTCCACCTGAACGTATCCCCAGTTCTGTCTTTGAAATATAAATACCCGAACTCGTCAGCAACGACAATGTCGCCGGAATGGAAAGCCGAGTCGCCTTTTTTGAATACGTCGTGGATAACTTTTCTCTCAGACGCTTTTTCGTCGACGTAGCCCAGGAAAGCGCGGTGTGGATTGTTGGGAATTATTTTGCCAATAAACACTCCAGGCTCATCTGTAAAAAATTTAATTATTTTTTGTGAAAAGTTTTTTAATTAAATAAAAATTATTTCAATCTATTTTTCAGACTAGAAAATATAGTCTACACGGAAAAAACAAGATGACACTGGATATCATCCCAGATTATACTCAGTGAAAAAAAATTTTCAGATAGTAGCTAGTGTAATCCAGATTACAATGAGTATAATCCAGATATCACGCAGTAACATCTCGATTTTTCTAGCTACTATCTGAAATTTTTTTTCACCACAGATATCACTGAGTATAATCTGGGATTATATCCAGTGTCGTCTTGTTCTTTCCGTGTAGATGCTTATAAAGAAAATTTTTTTAACAGAAAAATTTTTTTCAGTGTAATGAAAAATAATTACAACCATAACTTACTCGGTTTACATTCTTGGCAAAGTCCTTTCTCGTTTCTGATCGGATCTCCGTCAGCGTTTACTTTTATTATCGAAATCGGGTAAACAGCGGGTATAATCCTTGATACGAAACCTATTGCGCCGACTTTATTGTCCACGTTGGCTATAAAAATGATATAAGATTATGTTAGAAGAGTGTGACGCGTGTTATAAAGAAAAATTCAACCGTATAAAACTTACTTATATTGGCGTTGCTCTCTGTGGCTCCATAAAACTCAGCGACTTGCTTAATATTGAATCTCTCGATAAACTCACTCCAAATTTGCGGTCTCAGACCATTGCCAAAAATCGCCCGTACTTTGTGCTGCGTGTCTTCGGGTTTCGGTGGAGAGGCGAGAATGTATCGACACATTTCCCCAATGTACTGAGCTACCTAGTAAGCAAATTTCCTGTTAATATTCGCACTTGAAGAGAGGGTCGTTTAGCTAATAAAGTACATCCTCTCTATTTTATGATAGACTATTTTTTAATGTAATTAAAATTAAACTTGAACAAAAAAAAATTTTAGAAGATAATTTTGAATTTTAATTTAAGAAAAATTTCTCAACAACGATTGATTAAAATAAAGATGATAAAAATTTTTTTAAATAATTTTCTTGGTTCAAGATTTTTTCTTTTGAATCAAGTTATTTTTATCAGCGTAAAAAAAATAAATAAAGTACATACCGTACAATTGTATTTACGACAGTCGTCAAAGTAAGCGCTGGCTGAAAATTTTTTTCTGATAACACAAGTCGCGCCTTGCAATAAAACTTGACCCACACAAACAATGCCTCCAGCTGTGTGATATAACGGTAAGGGCGTGTAGAATCGGTCCGAAGTTTTGAACTTTCCCAAGTAATACATAGCACCTGCTATGAACATGAACCTAACAACCATAAAAAAAATAGTATAAATAAAGTAAATAAATAAAATATTAATTTAGCCGGGCAATATTTACTTGTAATTAGTTATAACAGCGGCTTTAGGTAAACCAGTAGTACCACTAGTATATATATACATCAATTTATCATTGTACGTTCCTTTCTCTTGTAACACTAGCGGAGATGATGATGCATCGTCTAACAGTACTGACAAATCTTTTTCCTTAAGCCCCGATGAGTTTGTATTCAGCTTACCGTCGAACTTATACAAAGCTATTTTAGCGTCCAATGACGAGGCTATTTCACTAACGGCTGTAATAAATAAGCATGTAATTTAATTATTAAATATTATATAAGTGTTTACATCTTCATTTAATTAATTAGTGATAATTACACTCGGATAATTCGTCAGAAAAAATGAGCGCTTGGCAACGCGCGACGTTTATACAATGCAGCAGCGAAGTTTTTCTTAGATTTGTATTAATTAATGGTATCGTCACACCAAGTTTGCTCAATCCCAGCCAAATTGCGACGTACTCTGGTCTATTTTCCATTAACAGAGCTACCACGTCTCCTTTTCTGTATCCATGACTTTTGAAAACATACGCAACTTTGTTGCTCAAGTCTTCGATCTGTAAAATCAATACTTATTATTATTATTATTTTTTTTTTTAATTATAGTGACAAAAACCAGCGTAGAAATAATTCAAGAAAAAATTAGATAAAAATTGCTATTTTAATTTATAAAAACGCCAAGTACTGTAACTATGTATTATGTTAATTAATACATAAGTGTACTTAAAATAATATTGAATCTCTCAAGTAAAACGTTTCCCGGAGTTTACTTAAGCAAATGAGCGATTGTTTTAAATAAATATTTACGGTTAATATTATTGTTTGTAATTGATGTTAATCGCGTTATCGTTATTGTTATATTAAATAACTAAAATTGAGCAATTATATCCGACGATTAAATTAAAAATTTCAAATTAAAAGTCATAGTTCTGATTAAATTAAAGTGTCATTCAATCGACGCACGTCCGACTCCAATTTACAATTAATCTAACCACTATTTCTCAGCAATTAATTTTAGCCGCAATAGTTACCTCCTGGAAAGTCCATTCGCGGTCTTCAAACACGAAGCAACTTTTGTTAGGATGTTTAGCGACAAATTGTTGAAAGACATCAGCGACACTACGATTTTTCTTCTCGTGACATTTTATCGCCCACATTAGCCGAATGAATCGACTTAGAGCTCTGGAAATAAATAACAATCATTATTATCATTACTATCATAAAAAACAAGAATTTACTTAATTTGTACAACTTATATAACCTTGCCTTGAATAAAATTTTTTTTAAATTTATATTGGCAAAATAATATACTCAATTTCAAGTACAGACTATCTAAATTACTCGGTAACGCATAAACATACTTTTCAATCATCGTTATCTTTTTTTTTTAATTTATGCAAGTCTTAGCTGCAAATTGAATATTTTAATTCATGATAATTTTGTAGCAATGATTCATTCTAATTATTCTCATTATTAATATCAGAAATTTGTATTTTAAACAAAAAGAAAAAAAAATTTTAAGTTTCTTTATTTTTTCAATGAATGTTTTTAAACAAACGATCAAATATTAACAAGGATAAAAATATTTTTCTTTAATTACTTAAACATAAAAATAAAGTGGTTTTTTCAAAATAAAACCTGATGTCAAGACTATTTATAACCGATCAAAGTTCAAATGCAAAAACCTAGCCAGAGATTAAACAAATAAAAAATAAATAAATAATTAATGCGACTTTTAAAACCGGCATATCAATTCTGCAAAGAAGTAGACTATGTGTCCCGTTATTTAAAAATATAAAGCTTTCTCCTGGCATAAACAACTACACTGTATTATTCTTGACTCACGACTTCAGCAGTACAATTTCTAAACAGATAAAAAAAACATTAAACAAATTCTAGTAAAACAACAACCGATTAAGATAAAAAGTAAAAACTTAATATAATCTTATCACTGTCAAGGCATAAAAATTAATTAAAAAAAGTTTACTTAACAAATTACTTACGTTATGTCTCTGGGAGCCGTTTTAAAGGCGATGTAAAACCACCTGAGCCGTCCTCCGGAGACAAAGTACGCGACAATTACCACCAGGACCAGCTGGAGGACGAAAATCGGACCCATGAAGATCCAGACGAGGGCAACCAGCCCCCCGAGGAGTCCGAGGGCAATCATCGCTAAGACGATACGCTGGAAGGTGCGGGCGATCGCGCGGCAAGTACTTGGACTGGAACCCGCGGTTGTCGGGACACCAGGTAGCGCGGCTGCTGATCCCACGTCCACTGAACCGTTCGTCGATCTGCGGGAATTATCGCCTCCTTTCGACGGCGGCTCTCCCCTCTCGACGTCCTGTTTTCAAACACGTGGAATGAAAAATAACAGTCGGTATACCTTCTACACACGTTACACACATGTGTACCAGGTGTGTAGAAGTCGGCGGGTGTTTGTTTAAAATTTTTTTTTGTAAAAACAATTTTTTTTGTTGGGAAAAACAATTTATCGACTGCGGTGTCAATTATCAATTTTTTATTATGTTTTATTTAATTAGTATTTTTAGTTTTATTTGATTCGGATTTATGTTAGAAGAAATTGAATATTTTTTTTTATGTGGAACAAAAATGAATGAATCATTGATAAGTTTTTTTTTTTTTTTTTTTTTTTTTTTTTTTTTTTTTTTTAATATAATAATGTCACATAGATTGAGATAATTTTTCTAGCGCTTATCGCGTGATTAATAATTGAGCAAAATTGAAATTATTATTGGCGGTAACGTGAGTTTGTCGTTTATTATGTGTTTCATGTTACTTGTCTCGTAGTACACTTCCTTTTTCAGTATTGTATAAGATTCTTGTTTCAATAATTTATTTTATTTTTTAAACACTGAAAAAAAATGTTTCAAAATAAAATTTTCATAAATTTTGTGAGAAATATATTTTAAAACTTGATAAAATAAAAATTAGAATTTTTTTTTATAATTGTTTCTAAAATTTTACCAATCAAAAAAAAATTATCATTCAACTTTACTGATAAGACTTGCAATTACTTTAACTGCAACTTTCAATGCTCATTTCAAATTTTTTTCTTTGTGTTAATTGTTATTCATTTTTTGGAAGAAAGCCGAACGGAAAAAAAAATAGAAAAATTACAGTATATAATGTAACGTAGCGGTCCGTGTAAAAAACTGGAAAAATTACAGTTTCAGATTATAATAATTACAGGGTAAAATGCAAATATTACATTGAATGCTCTAAAAATTAACATTCAAAGTTTAAATTTAGAAAAATGTTATTTCGAACTGTAATTTTTCTAATTTTAAATACGACGAGACACATTACTATTTATAATGTAATTTTTTGATTTTTCTTTTTTCCGTTCACGGGAATGTTATAGTGTTTGCAAATTGAAAGTTACAATAAATTTTTGCTAGAATAATCACATGGATAAAAGGTACAGGCCAATTCGATGGAATTTGGAATTTGTGCAAATCAAAACAATTCTCCAATTAAATTTCGAGTCTAGATCTAACAATACAATTTTATAAAATGCCCAGCGAAGCGGGCGGGTAACAGCTAGTTGTTTCTAAAATTTTGCCAATCAAAAAAAAAATTATCATGAAGGTATCGATTATTGCTTCTTAAAAAAAAAGATAAAAATTTAGTCAATAATTTACACTCCAATAAACAACCGAGCAACTAGTAGGACATGTAATAAACAGTAATAGAAATAAAAATAAATATATATATATATATATATGGCGCATAATAATAGACTGTATAAAAGCACCGGTATAGGTACACTGTAGGGTGTCTGTTATTTCCCAAGTTGACTTTTTTTTCGCGATCGCCCCCTGGATTTTTAGTTCTTGACCTAAAAAAAAAATATCACCCAAATAAGCTCTTAATTGCCAAATTGAACCTTGCCGAAGTCGAGTTACATTTCCCATTTAAATAACATGAGAATTTGGAACTTCTTGCAATTATTTTTTTTTCTTCAAAAAAAATGTCACCACGATTATAATTGGTGCATATTCTGATGAGAAATTGAATGCTCTACAAAAAAGTTCTCTTATAATTTTTCGATAAAATCATTCCTTTAGAAGTTATTTGTGGTTAAAGTTGTGTTTATAGTTATTACCATAGTTTTGCAGTCTTGCTATAAAGTTTTTTGTGTTATAATCATTTATTTTATCTATAAATGTTCAAAAAATTTAATCAAAATGATTAATAGTTACAGTAACGTTAACAATACGAGGTATTGAATACATTTTTAATAATATTGCCGATTATTTGTATTTTTTCTGTCTCTATTCACATTTATTTGTTAAGCAATTTTTAGTCGCATTATGACAAGTATTTTTGTTTTCATAAATAATTTGCACTAAATATTGTTTTTGTTCTTTTTTATGCGTTAAATTGTTGGTGTATTTTTGAGTTAATCGAAGCGCTCTTTCGGCTTCATCGTTAACAATTGTAGATTATTAACAATGTCTAATCCTTCCAAACAATCATTATTGGTGGCTCATGTCTCAAAGTTAATCTCTAGCAATTTTTTATTTATGTTGAATCAAAAAAAAATTTTTCATCGAATTTGAATTAATAAAAATTAATTTATTTAAGAAAGAAATCAATATCTTTTTTTTTGAATTGATAATTTTATTATCTGCATTAACTATATAGCGTTCAGGGGGAATCAAAATCGAAATTTTCATCACATTTTAATGATTTAACGTAGATCAATTCACCACATTGTTTTTGAGCAATGAATTTTCGGAATTACAACATTTACACGCAGAGGTATAGAAAGATGGTGAAGTTAAATAACTTTTATATGTGAAGTTATATACTATAGTATGAAGTTATATATGTTATAGGGTGGACATCAATGACCCATAATCCGATTGCCCAGACCTCGTATTGGACAAAATTCTTTTACCCAGAATTTGTTTGTCCAGATTTTTATGATACAGTGCATCTTTTACCCAGAGTTCCAATTATACAGAATTTCTATTACACAGGCTTCCGATAACACATGATATATTTTACTCAGTAATTCATTTACACAGGTTTCTTTTGCCCAGACTCTTCAATTTGATCTCAGTAGTTCTTGCAATAAATAGCGCCAGCATAACTAATTATAATTTGAAAAAATTTTTTTTATTTCAACAATTAACAAATCAGAGCCGCCTTATTTTTCTGTAACATTTGTTAAACTCCTGGGTCATTCCATGTCAAATCGACCAATAATCGACAAAAGAAAAAAAAATAAAAATAAAAAATTTTCAAAAGATATGCAAATTCAAAATTTCGCGATTTTTACAGCTTTTGAATTTCATTTTTGTAATATCTCAAACGCTATTATAGATACAGGAATGGCCTTTTGTTTGTTTAAAAAGGGACACTTGGTGCTAGTGAAAAAAAAAATATTTTGGAAAAAAATTTTGAAAAATGCCAAACAAATTTTGAATTTTTGAAAATCGTCAAAAATGACGATTGAGATTAAAATTTTGGTTCAATTTTTTTCGTATAATACCTTGTACTGATCTTAAAAGATTCTGAAAATTTGAGAACACTGTTTTTTTTTTTTTTTTTCAAAAATAAGAAATTTTGAATTTCAAAAAAAATTTTTTTTTTGTTTTTTGTAACTTATAAATAAGGTAAAGTTATGCAGATACATAGTATTATAATTTTGAGCATTAAAAAATTAAATGTACGACGTGGAAATATTAAATAATAAGGCGGCTCTGATTCGTCAATTGTTGAAATAAAAAAAATGTTTTCAAATTATAATTAGTTATGCTGGCGCTATTTATTGCAAGAACTACTGAGATCAAATTGAAGTGTTTGGGCAAAAGAAACCTGTGTAAATTAATTACTGAGTAAAAGATATCATGTGTTATCGGATGCCTGTGTAATAGAAATTCTGTATAATTGGAACTCTGGGTAAAAGATGCACTGTATCATAGAAATCTGGGCAAACGAATTCTGGGTAAAAGAATGGTGTCCAATACTAGGTCTGGGCAATCGGATTATGGGTTATTGATGTCCACCCTAGTATGAAATTATTTGCATCACTCGAGTTGTATGGAAGATTTCATACTAACTTTACCATCTCTCTATACTTCTACGTATAAATGATGCAATTTCGAAAATTAATTACTCAAAAACGGTGTGGTGAATCGATCTGAAATTTTGGTAGTGAATTGTTAATATATTTATCTTTCGATAAAAAAAATTTCATAATTTTCTTGAAATATGCCTTGCAGAACCCAACTGGCTTAATCATTTTTCGTTTTACGTGAAGTGATATATTTGAATCGAAAAAAGTCAAATCAGCTTTTTCACCAGTTAAATACCACAGATGGTTCTTGAATTTGTGCAATACTGCCTCAGAAATTTTCTTATCGGTCGTCCTGTAATGATACAGTCTTTATATAATTTATATCTTGGTATAGAGCTGATGCTGCAAGAGGTGCCAAAAACCAAAATGATACATGAATAAATACTATAAATTAACAAATATTTTTAGCGAATAAATCGCTTTTGACATCTAGCGTGCATGGCGAAATGCAACTGGTTTATAAAATTTGATTTCATTGGCACTCTAATAATGCAACTAAAAATTGCTTAACACATGAATGTAAATAGAGACAGAAAAAATACAAATAAGCGGCAATATTATTAAAAATGTATTCAATACATCGTATTGTTAACGTTACTGTAACTATTAATTATTTTGATAAAATTTTTTGAACATTTATAGATAAAATCAATGATTATAACACAAAAAACTTTATAGCAAGACTGCAAAACTATGATAATAACTATAAACACAACTTTAACTACAAATAACTTCTAAAGGAATGATTTTATCGAAGAATTATAAGAGAACTTTTTTGTAGAGCATTCAATTTCTCATCAGAATATGTACCGATCATCATTGTGGTGACATTTTTTTTGAAGAAAAAAAAATAATTGCAAAAAGTTCCAAATTCCCATGTTATTTAAATGGGAAATGTAACTCGACTTTGGCACGGTTCTATTTGGTAATTAAGAGCTTATTTGTGTAAGATATTTTTTTTTAGGTCAAGAACTAAAAACCCAGGGGGCCAGGGGGCGATCGCGAAAAAAAAATCAATTTGGGAAATAACGGACACCCTACAGGTACAGGTACTATACGGGTAGAATGAAAATAGCGGTTTTAAAGTTTCACGGACGCTTATCTCATTTATTCGCGGTAATATCGACATTATTCAGGCAGCTCGTACATTGACACCGGTATGCCCAGAACAGAGAAAAATTGCATCTACACAGTACCGAGACAGTACAGGTTGTTGGTTAAAAGAGAAAGTTATTTTGCGTTTACACATGCTGCCGTTATGAAACCTAATGTAACACTCTATTCCTAAAACACAAGGTCTTAAAATTCAATTCATATTCATTAATAATAATAATAATATCAGATCTTAAAAAACAATCGGTCAAGTGTAAAATTTAATTAGCAAAAACGTTAGAATGATTTTTAATTTTCTATCTAAAAAAAAAAAGTCTTAAAAATTAACGGCAATTATTTGTTAACAATTATAATAATTGAGAGAAATTTTTTAATACTCACTTTTCGAAAGTCGTAAAAATTAATGGACTTGAATGGAATAGAAATACATTTTTGCAAGATACGCTTGAGTCGAATTTTACTAAAAAATTATTCCCCAGCGAATTGTTTTTAAGATTTTTTTTGTTACTGTTAAAATTATTATTACAAGAGTATTTATTTATTGTGGCTTTATTTAACAGGCTAATGTATTTGCTTTTGAGAATGACCAGCCTTGATGAAAAACACATATCGAAAAAGACGGCCGTTATTTATTTTCGATAACTTCCAGAAAAGTTACGAAATTTTGAATATTTACACACATAACTTCTAGATATTTGAATATTTTTAGTTTTTACTATTTTCGATCAGAGACCCGAGGCGGGTTGATTAATTCACCGAATTATTTATTAAACACGTTGTGAGTTGTACTACGAATTCGAGAATAAAATCAATAAAACGCGACTGTTGCGCATTTACGGTTAATAATTGAAGCTATTCTTCGATTTTTTCTTCTTTCATACCTTTTTTTTAATAATAGCTTATTTGCTTATTTTTGACAAAAAAAAATTAACAAATTATCTTTTATTTTTGGCATCAGATCCAACATTTTAAAAAATCAAAATTTGTATTTATTAGTTTATAAAATTATTTGGAGAAAGTCCTTGAAAAAATTCAAAGTTTAAAAAATATTGAAATAGGTCGTAAGTTTAAAAAAAATTACAAGCAATTGACAATAATTATAATTATCACAGCTATTAGAATATAAAAGTAGAGAGCAAAATAATGACAACCATAAATAAAAATAAGTACAAACGATTGTTATTGAGATTTGATGTGTGTAATTAGTAATTACAATTGCAGAGACAATTCATAGTTAATAACTACGCTAACAACAATGACCTACTAACCAACAAATTCAAATCACACTTTTCCCGCGTCAACAATAAATCCCGCAGATTATCTTCTACTCAAGCTTTCTCCATACAAGTATCACCATTTAATAAAATTTTCTATTAAATCTAACATAATGCGTTTATTCGCTGACATTTCAGATAAAATCTTCACTGTCGCTAATATTATAATTATTCCAGCAATTAATTTTTCACGCTCTTTCATGATATAAACAATATAATCTTCTGCTAATTTATTTAATACTTATAAATAATTAATAAAGGAAATGAGAAATCAGTTTCAAGATAAATTATATTATTAATTAAAGTTTTGCAATTTTTAAGAAAAAACTTACTCGCTCCTTTGTTGAATTTATTTTTGTACTATTGCCATTAATATTATTCAAAGGCAACTTTGCAATTGTATCCGACATTTTTTCAAATTCACAGTCCAATTAATTGTTTGTTTTATAAAAAAATTAATTACTTCAATACACCAATTTTTTCACATTTTAGTCACTCGATCAAAGTCTCAATTTTTTTTTTCTTATTTAATACTTAATTTTATAAATTATAATAATAAAAATAATTTTTATTGAAGTAAACTTTAGTAAAATATCTGAAGATACCGATGAGAAAGGGTCTTCGCTAAAGACTAAGAGAGTTTAGCAACCGAGTTTGAACACTCGCTCAAATCCCTCTCCACAAGCTTTTTAATGCCCCGTAATTCCTCACTTACTCTCTTTCATATATCTCTTACTTGTTATTTTTATTATTTAGTTTTTTAATCGGACGTCGGATTGCTCCAGAATATTTTATAGGTTCAGACTTCCCTTTTTTTTTTTTTTTAAATTTACTTACCACCATTTATCTAGAATAGATGATATCTGTGAGCGATGGCAATTATGCGGACTTCTCTTATTTTTTAATTTCCTGAAGAGTTTTGCAAAAAATTTAACTCAAAAAATCTTTCGTATTTTGCAGTTTAATTATTTTTGCACTCTCACACTAAAATTATTATTTTTTATTTAAATTCTGGCAAAAGGATGAAAGATACGAAAAAATTTATAAGAATATTTTTTATAAAAAATTAAATTTTCTAAAAAAAATTTCTCTTATAATTTTTTCGGATCTTCAATATTTCAGCGAAAATTAACGAAAAATGTTTTTAGTAATTAAAAAAATGAATCACCTAGTTAAATGTTAAAAATAAAATTTGAAAAGTAAAGTACAAGTGCTCAATGCAAATATTTGAATACAACTGTGTGTAAAAATGTCTATTGTGCAAGAAGGTGTACCTTTGGCTCTTCTGAACGCATAATAATGAATGACCTGCAAATGACCCAAAGAATAATTTACATTCTTAATAATTCTTCAATTTAAGTCATGAAAGTTGTCATCTTTAAGCCGGGAAGCAAGATTTATTATAATATACAGCACACACAGGTTTGATTTATTAAAAATTTTGTTGCCTACTAGTTTTTAAATCAGGAACTAGAGCGTCGTGATACTTATTTTAAGTAGAAAATTCCGCGGTGTGTTATGGGACGCGAAATTCTAGAGTGCCGTTTTTTTACAGTGTAGAAAATTTTTTTTTACTTTTCAAGTTCCATTAAAAAAAAAAAAAAAAAAAAAACATTATAATTAGTAGGACAAATTATAAATAATTAAAATTATTTATGCGAATTCCATTTTTAAATCTTATTGTTGTCATTTAAATTAACGGTTGAATTTTATTTTTTATTTTTTATTCATTAAAGTAAAAAATATATTTTTTAGAAAGAACATAGAAGACGAAAATTAGTCACGACTATTTTTTAAAATCGGATTTTTTTGATTTTATCTCGGTACGTTTCTATTTACATTCGTAAATCGCTCGTAAAACTAACTAATTTTTTTTTTTGCCTAAATTGACATTTATTCAACTTTATTACAAAAGAGTTTATTTTTAAGAGAATGCGATGCTGATTAATTACACAAAGAAAGAATAGTTTACAAAAAAAGTATCTTAAAGTTTCAGTTTAAAAGAAAAATAAATAAAATAAAATGATGTAATTTAAATACACGGTCTAAAGTCCGATGATTTATTGGACGTGACTTATCGAAAAGAAATAAGTCAGACAAAAATTTTTTAAGAACATTCTAGACAGTGGAATTGAATATTAAATTTTCTAGAGAATATTCCAGTGGGATGAGTCGAGAAAGAGGTAAATAATAAATTAGATGATGTAATAAAAATTAGTTAACAAGTCAGGAGAGCCTACCACAATCGACACACGTGGAAAGCTGAAAGTATTGGACCGCTGGCGATTGCACGGCTGAGGAACATCAAGGCCAACGGCTTCTATTCGCAAAGTTGAGCGAACTCTTATTCTAAACGCTCCAAGTGGGACAAAGATTTTTAAAACAAAAATACATTTCCCGATTAGGCTTTCATTATCTATTAATTAATCGGGAAGTTTATCTTTGAGAGAAATTTTATCTTTTATGTTTGTCTTAATTGTTTTACTTCACTTTTCAATTATTTTCTTGAAATAATTCCAGAATTTAAATCAAAACTTCTAAAAGATTAAATCTTTTAGTTGTTGTAATGAAATAAAAAAAATTTTTTTTAATTATTAAACAAATTTTATTGAAAAATTTAATACCATAATAAAATTAAGGTCTTTTAATTTAATAAGACCATAAAAAAACTATGTTAATAATTGATACAAATTTTTTAGTAAATGTAAAAACACCTTAAGCCGTTTAAAAGTTATACTTGTGATTTTTACGGTAACTTACAAAAAAAAAGTGTATAAATGCTTATTTATTAACTATATGCACATTATTTTGTACTCAGCGCTGCATTAAATTCCATTTTTATCAGGCGTTTTGATCTTAGTCTATTTAATAGAAAGCAAAAAGAAAAAAGAAACAATCTTAATTCACCACTCGTTGAGGTAACTACTTTCCAGAGTATTAAAGACTTTCAAATTTTGACTGAAGCTGTAACAAAGAAAGATTAACAATTAAAATTAATGAAATAAATACATCAAGTCAGAATAAAAAAAAGTTCCTACCCTTTGAAAGCATTAGCAATCTCAGCGACCTTGGAAGGAGAGCAAACAATGGTAGTTTTGCATTGTTTGGGATCAAAAAGCGGCTTGATGTATTTATTAGCCACGCGGTTCAAGTCTTTAATGCTGACGGTGTAGATCTTTTGGACCATCGAGCGGTTGTAGTCGTGGAAAACGTTCTTAAAGTATGATAATAGAGACTGAGATACGGCGTCTCCGACGCTTTTCTCTCTCTCGACGATTTCGAAGATCAGAGATGACTTGGCGGAGTCGTAGAGCAATCGCTCCCAGGAATTCTCGGTAATGAGGCTGCTCTGTGATTCAGAGATTATAAATTTTAATTTTATGGTCTATTAGCGGTAAAATAAACGATATTCTGGTTATAAAACTTACGACAATGGCTTTAGTTTCCTTGTACGCTCCAATTACATCCGTGGATGCATAAAATGTCAGGTAGAGCAAACCTTCGTTTGGTTTTGCGTATAAATTGCAACCGTATGCAAAACCTTGGCCTCTAACTTGTCTCCACATTGGTCCCTACGAATCAATTTTAAATTATGATAAATTATTATGAAATAATTATTTTATTTTTAAAAATATTTACCTCAACTTGAGTTAAATACTGAAGACAAACAAGCAAAGGAGCTAAGTCTGGACTCTCAAAGTCATTAAGACAAGGTCCAGTTTGTGATAAATAGGCAGACTCTACACATCCAAGTCCTAGAACACAACCTTCCAAGGGTATTTCTTCTCTTGGATTCATTAATTTCCAATCAGGTGTCACGTTCAATCTAAAAAGTAATAAAATAGTTGTAAACTTTATCCGAGTTTGAAAAAAAATTACTTTATAATCTATTATTAAGAGAATAAGTAAAATTTTGTGGCCAGTGTATTTATATGATAAAATAGATTTTTATGGCTAAATTTGGTATCGTTGGAAAAGTCTTGACCTGGAGTTGTGCCTTTTCATCGTTTCATATCATTCTCACTAATAGTCAATTTATAATGATAAGTATTTAGGCTGCATTCGAAAATGCTCTATCTCTAGAGACATAGTTTATAAATGACCCCGTATCGTGTGAAATATTGATATTTTTAGAGATATAAGCTCATCCTGATATTACACTCATCAAGACCTTTCATTTGAGTACCCACATCAATTTTTCATATATTTATATTTATTATATATATTTATATATGAATAATATATCAAAATGCATGTGGGTACTCAAATGAAAGCTCTTGATGAGTGTAACATCGAGATGAGCTTATATCTTCAAAATATACAGGGTATCCCAGAAGTAACGGACGCCATTGTAGCATCTGATAAACAAAATAATTCTGAGACAAAAAGTCCTTAGCTATTTTTCAATCAGACGCATAGATAATTAATTATTAATTAAAATAACGTCTTTTTATGCGTTAGAGAGAGAGCACTAGTATCCAGTCTAGTGCGTTCAAAGCGAAGACGATTGCACGTGTGAATGTGTAAGTAAATATGTGTGACTACGTTAGCTATAGAAGCTAGTTAGTCATACAGTTAGTTGTGTCTTTGTTTGGCACGTACTTTACTGGACACTGGCGCTCTTTCTCTAACAAATAAAGAGACGTTATTTTTAATTAATAATTAATTATCTATGAGGTTAATTAAAAAATGGCTAAGGACTTTTCGTCTCAGAATTATTTTTTTCATCAGATGCTACAATGGCGTCCGTTACTTCTGGGACACCCTGTATATTATATATGTATATATGAAAAATATATCAAAAATGCATGGGGGTAATCAAATAAAAGCTCTTGATGAGTGTAACATCGGGATGAGCTTATATCTTTAAAAACGTCAATATTTAAGAAAGTACAATGCAATTTAACAAAAGTCATTATTTAATAAAGCAAAATCTTATTTATTCTTAGTCTAAGTCCCGGCAGTCACATTGTGACTGCAAGTTTGCTAGTCTATATTATTAAGAGAATAAGAAAAATTTTGTGACCAGTGTATTTATATGATAAAATGGATTTTTATGGTTAAATTTGGTATCGCTGGAAAAGTCTTGATCTGGAGTTGTGCCTATTCATGGTTTCATATCATTCTTACCATTAGTCAATTTATGATGATAGGTATTTAGGCTGGATTCGAAAATACTCGTATTTCTAAATACATAATTAAGAAATGGCCTTGTATCTTGTGAACTATTGACATTTTTAAAGATATAAGCTCATCCCGATGTTACACTTATCAAGACCTTTTATTTGAGTACCCACATTAATTTTTCATATATTTATATATATTATATATATTTCACAAATACCATATATGTAAAATATATAAAAAATGACATGTGGGTACTCAAATAAAAGGTCTCGATGAGTGTAACATTGAAATGAGTTTATATCTTAAAAAATGTCAATAGTTAAGAAAGTACAGTACAATTTAATCAAAGTCACTATTTAATAAAGCGAATTTTGTTTATTCATAGTTCACAAGTCATGTAGTGACTGCAAGGTTGCTAGTTATTTACTTACTTATTTTTATCAAACGTATCAAAGTTGTCGAAATTAAAGAAAGTCCACCAGGGCTTGTACAACTCAGTAACTTGGGCGCTCAATTTATCGACATTAGTCGCCATATACAAAACCATGTTGTCTTTAGCAGTCAGGATCTTCATGACAGCTTCTACTTCAGCGACAACTTCTGCTTGGCCTTCTGGCGTTCCCAACCTAGTGGCCAATTTCGTCAGGAATTGTTGCTGGCGCAGTAAGCTCGAATTGAAGTGATTGCTCTCTGTAATCCCAAAGAAAATAATTAATATCTGTAATTGTATTATTACGACGTTCTAATTAGCAAATTGTCTAACTCCATTTTAGAAAATCTTCCATTTGTTCGAAAAAACAATTAGTTAAAAATTTATTATCACTTAAAAAAACCATTTAATATCTAATAGAGGTATAATATTTTGGTTTGGATCATTCAAATAATTTATAATTGGACTATTTCTACATCAAAATATAATTTATATCAATGAAAATAAAAAATTACCTTTACTGTATATCAATCCTCGCATCAAATCCCCAGTGATTTTATTCCCTGCTTTTTTGCACTGGGTTATTTCATTCAGCAGCTTTGAAGAAATTATTTTCAATCTCTCAGGTGTGAATTTAGTGTCGTACAGTAATTCTTTGATCCATTGAACGCCTTTAGGATATTTTGACAATTCAAGCTGCGAAATTTAATCATAATTTTTTTTGCGTTGTATAAAAAATTTAAATTTAAATAATTTACACTTGAGATAAAAAAAAAAATATTTACCTGCAGCATTAAATTAACACTGTGACTGTAAGCACCACAAGTAAACCTTGAAGGGCTTTCAAAGCCCATCCTCAAGCTAACAGCAATGGTATCAGCTTCTAATTCCGCGACGACGTCTTCATACGGCACTAGCTCTCCGTCTCTATTAATAGGACACTCTCCAATGGCTTCTAAAATCAGCGGCATGTAAGGTCTAGCTTCCTTGGGTACCTTGAGAGTGTCCATCACCACGAACAAGTAAGCAAAGTTAGTGTTGACATGATCCAAGTAGGTAAACAGCGACAACTTGTTAACATCAAGTCTCGGGTGCTGATCACCGCCTCCAGTGGTGAAGCTGCGGATATGATGGAAGTTAATCGAATCAGTTCCAGGAACCGGGACGCTGCTCAGAACTTCATCAGGAATGGGAGCATCATTCTGCTTGACAGCTTGCAAGTACGCTTTTTCTTTTTCTTCAAGCCCTTCTTTGCCCAATTGTTCAATTCTTTCTGCAATGCGCTTCTTCTCCTGCTCGTCCATCTCCTTCTGCTTGGCAATACTCGGCGTAGCATTAATCACCGCCGAAGGAGCGTCGATCAGATACTTCTTCAGCAAGTTAATCCAGAAACTCGCCGGTTCCTTGCCCAGCTTCTTCAAGTCCTCGATAGTATTCAATCTCTGCTCCAAGTCACTGACATCGCGGCCATAGAGCGCGTCGCCGATCAGCATGTAGGTGATTGCATCATGAGGCATGTTTTCCAGGCTGCTGAGAGTCTCCAGCTGGTGACGATGGATAACCGTAGCCATTCTTGGCATGTCTATCCCTCCGTCGACTTCATTGCTCTGGAGAATGTCCCCTAGAATTTTGGTCAGGTGGTTCTTTACCAACGGAATTTTGGGAATAGGAACTCCGCTGAAGGACAACTGGAGCATCGACTCGGAGTTTTCCGTCAGGTAGTAGTCGACGTTGCAACAGTACGGATCATCAATTTCTACAAACTCTTTCTGGATTGGACTCACCGAATTGTCCGTGAGATACTTCAGCAAAAGAGAGCAAGCTGTTAATTCGTAAATCTCGGTTATGCCTGAAGGCCCGCGCCAGCCCACGCTGACTATTCCGTTGTCTTCGTCATCGCACGGGTAAAGAATGTCGTTGACGACACTCTCGGTGAACGGGGGGATTGGCTCATGCCAAGGGCGCTCGAACAAACCACGACTGCCTTTAGAGAGGATTTTTTCCTCCAACGGACGCAGAGCTTTGAAAACTTCTGCGTGCTGGATCTGTCCGGTTATTATTATTGTCAGGTTCTCGGGCCGGTAGAATTGACGGTGAAATTCTTTGACCTTCTCGTTGTTTGTACTCTCTCTGAGGTTCTGCATTATTCCACCAACTACTGACTTGTACCCGCATTTTCCGGGGTACATTGCGCGGGTTAGTTCTGTGTTTGATAGAGTTTTTCCGGTGTTCTCAGTACTTTGCATCTCGCAGTAGACTACTCCGCGGTCTTCGCCTTCCCCTGATATGTAGTGGACTTCTGTGAGGTATGCTGAGTCCTAGAAAATTTTTTTAAGTTTTATTTTTGACATAAATTAATATTTAAAAAATATTTTTTAATTATTGTACAAATAGAATTTAAAAAAAAAATTTTCTTTACTATTATTCAGTAAAAAATAGTTAATCATACTTTTATTTTACACAGAAAAAAAAAATTTCTTGACTGGAGAACAAAATTCTTAGAAACTTTTCGGGTACCTGAAGGAAAACCAAATTTGTGTTGGCCGAAGTAAAAATTTTTCTTGAAATTCTATTCTTGGTGGAAGTCATTTTTTCTTAATTCAAATTATCATAAATACTTGATACAATAAATTTTTATATTTGATCAAGATTTTTAGATACTTTAGGGAAGCAGTGCCACCTACTTCAGCTGAGAAAAAAATTTTCTCACCTTGAGAAAATTTTTCTCTTGAATATTTGATACCCATTTTATATTATTTTAGCGTTTAATTATACATATTGAATGAAAAAAATGATTCAATATTATTTGATCTTCCTATTTGACATGTTAATCAATAAAAATATTAATGAAAATTTACTTCTATCAAAATATTTAATTTTTTGGAGCAAGAGAGAAATTTTCTCAAGACAAGAAAATTAACTTATATCAAGAACTAAATTTTTTGGAGCAAGAAGCTGAATTTTCTCAAAACAAGATTTTCTTGGCTTAAATAAATTTTCTTGGATCAAGATACGTATTTCTTAAAGCAAGAGAATTAATTTTGTTGAAATAAGTGAAATTTCTTGTCGAAAAAAATTTTTTTTTCACTCAAAAAAATAATTAGGAAGAAAAATATTTTCTTGGCTCAAGTGAACCTTTTTTTCTGTGCATTTAAAAAATAAATTACTACTGAGAAAATATTTTTTAAAAATTGCACTTGTAATTTTTTTTCAATTTTCTACAAATGAAATTTTTTAAAGTTTTTTTTTATAATTATTTAAGAAAAAAAAATCTAAATTGACTCACTGTTAGATTAGGAAAAAGAATATGATCTAGATAGATAGGCATCAGAGTAAGAAATCCCTCGCTGCCGACAGTAGTCATCGTGTAATTAGTATGATCTCGATCGGTCCAAGCATTAGTCCCAGAAGCGAGACATCTGTTTCCCAGAAGGTCCAGGACTCCTTTGTAAGGATAGTCCTCGCTGCCCAAGAAAATCAAGTGCTCGAGGGTGTGCGGCAGCCCATCATCATCAAAAGCCTGAGTCGCTGGAATTTTATTTATAATTAATTATAATAAAAATAGTTTTGTTTATTTATGTCTGTGGAGATTTTTAGGTTAAGCGGTAGTTACCGAGACAGAAGTTCCCTCCGACGATAGGGCCGTCGACCTCGCCAATACATATTGTAATCCCGGTTTTAGTGGACTTGTATTTGTGAACCGGGATGGTATCGTTCGCTTTTGAGGAACAAACCAGCTCAAAACCGCCCATGTTGCTCGTTGGAGAGTTGTCTACCGGAGCCATTGTGTTCAAACTGATTACTGGCTTGAAGACAGAAGCACACTGTCGAAAACCATAACCAATATTTAAACTGGCGGTTTCCCGGCTGGAGTTGTCAATTTTTCAAATTTTTGTAATACTAAAGCTAGCCGACGTTTTTAATTTTTTTTCAAAAATTAAATTAGAACAAAAAAATATTTTTTAAAAATTGCACTGACAGTTTTTCAAGTTTTTTACAAATGAAATTTTTTTCTAACAATTTTTTCAATACAAAAAAATTCTAAAAATTTTTAAATGTCGGCTAACAATTTTCATCAAATTTTTTCATCCTTAAAAAATCTTTCATGGGGAAAAAAAGTAAATTATTAATTAGAATTTTTTTATTTTTTATTAAAAAAATTATTTGAGATCAAAATTGCAAATTGATTTTTATTTTTTAAAATAGATTTATTTTTAAATTAAAAAAAAAAATATTAAATCTACGGTGCAATTTTTTGAGTCCTAGATATGTTCAAATTACCCCAATTTCAGATAAAAATAAATTTTATTATACATTGATTTTTTTTTATTATCTAATATATATTTTAAAATATCAATCTGTTGATATTAGTAGATAAATAAAAATATAATAGAGTAAAGTAAATAATAATAGTTATTATTTAGTAGCTTTAATCCAATCAATTTCTAAAGCCGCAACGCCAGCTTGATTATCCGGCAAATAAGGTCCCATATCAACTTTAAGTCCAATATTTGTAATCGCCGTTAAATCCAGCGGATTTTCTTCTACAGGTAACTCACGTCCGCGATAATACGGTTTAAAATCAGCCAGCGGTAGTTTTATCGTCGAGAATTCATTTTCTGGTGCCTTAAAAAAAAAAATTAAAGATATATAATTTAAAAGATAATCTTATAATCAAGCTAATATAAAAAGAATAATTATAAAAAATTAAATTACCGTAAATACTTGCCCGAAGACCATCGAATTATTATCAATAATTCCTCTGTGTCTTAAAACCATTTTGTACCTCAAATTAATGCCCTGCCCGCGACACTTTATCGTCACATAATTAAAATCCTGGAGATTAAAATTAGTATCACAGCGTACAGCCGTGAATCCCATTTTGTTCGGCCGCGGGTTGAACAGGGAGAAGAAAATAGCTCGCTGAACTAGTTGAGTCTTTTGGATCACCAGAACTGCCTTGGACATCCCCGCCGGTTTAACAGTGTCCGAGTACTCTGTCCAATTGCTGACCTGGTCTGTCCGCGTGAAGTCGAATAGTGTTTGCGTAACTCTATTTCCAAAGATTTTTATCAATTATAATTATATTATTGCTCTAATTATAATCAGGGCTAAATTCTTCTATAATTAATTTAAATCAGGATGTTGTAGACCAAGATGATGTTATACTTTTTATTTCACATGAAAATAGTTAATTATTTATTTGTTAATTATTTAATTGTTAATTATTTATTTGTTTGTAAACACATAGGTGCCTGATGATGTCAAAATAAAATTGACGAAACGTCGCATGTTAAAATAAATGAAATAAAAAACATAACATCATCTTGGTCTACAACATCCTGATTTAAATTAATTAATTACAATTATTGTAATAAATTTTTAAGTAAAAAAATATTTTTTACCCAGTTGCTGAGGCTACCATGTCATACTCCGGACCGATTTAAACTGGCTGGCTAATAAAAATCCCCGGGAAATCGATTTACAAAAATATACTCTATATCCTTGTATACTTCCTATGCACAGGACTATAAAATATGATAAAAAAAAAATTATTTAACATTTACTTGAGGTACCAGTCGTACCAAAGACGATGAAACCAAAATGTCTATACCTATATACACAATATTTTATAAAGTTCGCGTGTCACTGTCTATTTTATTAAAGTGTAATCGAGCGTGTTCTATTTTCATTTATTTTATGATATTTATTCCAATAATTTATTTTATTACAAATGTTATATTACATTACTCATTACTCATGTATGAAAACATTAATTTGTATCTAATATCTAATTTGCAGTACGCATAATCCTAGTTGATCGTTAATAATGTGCGGATTTATTTGGCAGCTGTAATTTTGCGAATAATTACAATAATATTTACATAAATGCTTAAATAGTTGCGACAATCGTTTCAATTTCGAGAGCTGACACGCCGTGTTGCTTAAATGGCGAGTAAACACCGCCGAAAACTTGTAAGCCAAACGTCGTTATGTTTGCTGTGTCCAGCGGAGTTCCATTCAGTACTTCCTGGCCTCGATAGTAAGGTTTGAAGTTTTTCAGGGGTAAACTTATTGTTGAAAACTCCTTATTTGTCACTGGAACCTGGAATAGAGATTTATTAGTAAAATTAGGGATTTTCTAGGGAAATAAATGCACAGAAAAAAAGGTTCACTTGAGCCAAGAAAATATTTTTCTTCCTAATTATTTTTTTGAGTGAAAAAAAAATTTTTTTTGACAAGAAATTTCACTTATTTCAACAAAATTAATTCTCTTGCTCTAAGAAATACGTATCTTGATCCAAGAAAATTTATTTAAGCCAAGAAAATCTTGTTTTGAGAAAATTCAGCTTCTTGCTCCAAAAAATTTAGTTCTTGATATAAGTTAATTTTCTTGTCTTGAGAAAATTTCTCTCTTGCTCCAAAAAATTAAATATTTTGATAGAAGTAAATTTTCATTAATATTTTTATTGATTAACATGTCAAATAGGAAGATCAAATAATATTGAATCATTTTTTTCATTCAATATGTATAATTAAACGCTAAAATAATATAAAATGGGTATCAAATATTCAAGAGAAAAATTTTCTCAAGGTGAGAAAATTTTTTTCTCAGCTGAAGTAGGTGGCACTGCTTCCCTAAAGTATCTAAAAATTTTGATCAAATATAAAAATTTATTGTATCAAGTATTTGTGATAATTTGAATTAAGAAAAAATGACTTCCACCAAGAATAGAATTTCAAGAAAAACTTTTACTTCGGCCAACACAACTTCGGTCTTCCTTCAGGCACCCGAAAATTTTCTTGAGCCAAGAATTTAGTTCACCAGTCAAGAAATTTTTCTTTCTGTGTGGATACTCACTTCGAAAGTCTGCTCATAAGAGGTGTCGTCGTTTGAAGCAAGCCCTTTGTGTCTCAAAACAACCTTGTAATGCTCGTTATTGCCCTGGGCGCGACACTTTATTTCGATATTGGTGTATCCGCTTAAATCCCAGGTAGTAGGCATTCGTACTCCGGCAAATCCGGCTCCGTTTGGCTGGGGGTTCAAGAGCGTAAAGAAAATTCCGCGTTGAAATAATTGAGTTTTTTGTAGAGTTAGTACGGCTTTAGACATTCCTGGCGTTCGAACGGTGTCTGAAATTTCTGACCAATTGTCTACATTGCTGGCCGTTGTGAAATCAAATAATGAGTACTGATTTCTGAAAAAGTTATTCTTTTTTAAAGTTTGTCTAGAATTTTTTGTGACCATTTTTGGATTTTATTTAATATGTAAATTATTTTTTAAAATTGCATTTGTTGTAATTGACAATTTTTATGTATAGAATTTTTTTGTTAAAAAAATTATCAAATAATTAATTTTATTTTCAAAATTTTTTACAATCAATTAATTACCCTTTGACGGCTTGTGTCCATGTTACCCCCATCATGATGCTAGCAATCATGTGAGATAATCTCATTTTTTAATTTTTTGTACCTGAAATTAAATAAATTTTTTAATTACTTACAAATTAAATAAAATAATTTTATAGTAAATTATTTTTATAAAATATTTCAATTTTTTTAATTTTCGCGCATATTTCAATTCCGCGTTCCACCTGAGCGCGCATGACACGTGACTAAAGATGGCGTTTCAATATATCGGCATGAGTACGGAGGTTTTTTATTTTGTCATTAGTCCTTATTGACTAAACCACGTGAATTTACATAAATATTATCAAAAGTTTTCAAAAAAGTGAAATAAAAACATGGAAAGTGAACAACGTGCATTTTTTGACGCGGAATCAAATTTTTGTTCTGATTGTGGATCTATCTTACCTCTTTTGCGAGAATTCAATGGTGTTGTTTGTTATATTTGTAAACGTGAATGGGGTCCAGAGAGTGAGTAGTATTTTTATTTTTAATTTCATGACCTATTCCTTTGATTCATGTTTTGTTTCTGTTCTCAATTCCTAATTTAAATTTAATTTATGACATTAAAGTTAGCAGTCACTTAATCATTTTTTAATTTTTTTTAACAAATTAATTTGTTCTAAAAAATTGCATTTTTAATTTTTTAAAATTTCTACATGTTGATTTTTTTTTGCCATAATTTATTTGTTTCAAAAAATTGTTTTTAAAAAATTGCATTTTCAATTTTTTAAAATTTCTATATGTTAATTTTTTTTAATTTTTTTTGCCATAATTTATTTGTTAAAAAAATGATTAAATATCTGATAATTGATTTTTATATTTAATTTGACTTTTTAGGATTTGGATCAATGGCGCTAGATATTACGACTAATTTTAATAATAAATATACGTACGAAAAACCAAAGGCTGAAGATAAATCCTCGGGGCCACAGATTGAGAGGAAATGTCCTCAATGCGGTAATGACAAAATGTCATATGTTACCTTGCAATTACGGTCTGCCGATGAAGGACAAACTGTATTTTATACGTGTCTCAAGTGCAAGTAAGTTTTTTGATTAATTATTTAAATACAGCAATGCAATTTTTTTATCAGCCGAAATTAATTTATTTTTTTATTTTTTCAGATTCAAAGAAACGGAAAATTCATGAGTTTTTATTGACAATATAAATTTTATTCTAGAAATTATTTATAATAAATTTTTTTAATAAATTAAAGTGGGAATTTAAAATGAAATAAATTAAAAAAATTAGGACAACGGTTGACCCTAAAGGCCATTCCTGCAACTTCCTATAACTTCCCGCTAATTCCATACTTAAGGGGGTATTCTAGCGTAGAATTTCAAA